>NC_090907.1:3809863-3912548 GCF_040956055.1 Brachionichthys hirsutus
TGTATTGGACTTGCGTCTACAAACTCACATGGACTTTGTTTCCCTTGCTCTGTTTTGCTTGTAGAAAAAAAAAGAAAAGAAAAGCAAGCTCCAGCAGACGGCGCAGTGGGTAGCGCTGTTACCCAATGCTGTTGAGCATTTTCTGCTGTCACACTTTAACCAGAGTTCACGGCGCCGGTTTTAGTCCCCAGCATCAAATATTCATCGAGGAGAGAGAGAGAGAAAAGAGAGGCAGGTTCTCCACGTGTTCCCCGCCCTCCGCCCACATGACTTCCATCCCTCTCTCCAGATGACTCTTTGGTTCTCTCTCTCTCTCTCTCTCTTCCTCCTCCTCGTCCTTCCCAGAAAGAAATATTCCTGTGATGTGGAATACTAATCATACTTACAGAAACACAGCAACACGTTTACCGAGGTTGGAATATGTGTTGTAATACATAAACAAATACCCCCATTACTGTATCTGCCCCTCCATCCAACCTGAAGAGCTGCTTCAAAGTGAAAACATATATATAAGCAGAGATCAACACTGATCAACACTGTCCAATTTCTATGTGATGGATTAATCTTGTTTGGGTTCTCCTGGGCTTTTGGGGTTCTCATCATCATCATCATCTTCTTCCCGTTGCTTCATCCTGCTAAGCCACAGCATCTAGCAGCTTATATGAAGGCAAGACGATAATATTAGAATTATTACCTCCACAAAGGTTTTTTTTTTTCCTGTTTGTCTCTTATTCTGACACTACTTGCCAGATTATGGGTCTAGATAAAAGTCTAGATCCCTGCTCCACGCTACGCTGATTAGCACCTCTCAATCTTAACCCACTTGAAATACCCACATGCATGAGTCCCACCTGATGTGTGAAGTGCATGTTCAGAGTGACCCATACATGACAACGCTGCAGTATGAGCGGATATGGGAACTGAGGTATCTTAAATGTGGAAGGGCGAGAAAGCGTGAGTGGGAGTGACAGAAGTAGAGATGACACAATGTCGGGGGTTAAACACACCGGAGGAGAGAGAGAGGATGGGAGGACGCATGGATATTTGATCTTGTGGTGAGAAGGGATCTGCGAGGTGGGGAGGGGCCACCCCAGACGTCCCCTTTTATGGCGAGTGATGCTGTAGAAATATTTACTTTAAGCACATGGCGGGACAAGGATGGAGAGCTATTGAAACAGGAGGAGGAGTGTGAAGTCCTTCCTCCCGTGCCTCTTTCTTCCTCCATCACTCGCGTCCTCCTTCTCGCCTGCTTCCCATCAGATAAAGTGGGTCAGCATTGCACATCAGTGCTGCACACTGGAGGGAGGGAGGGAGGGAGGGAGGGCAGGATTTAAGATGCAAGAGAGATGGATGGGGATACGGGGAATAGGTAAGAGAAAAAAAAAAGATGCTGCAACAAGCGAACGATGAAGAGTAATGTTTCAACGCGGAGAATGGATGGTTGGAGGTAGAGGTGAGGAATGTGGAGCGAGAGCAGGGACTGAGGAGAGGGAATACAGAGTGAAAGGCACGGAAGAAAAGTCAATGATTCATTCGTCATCGCGTTCCAGGGGCTGCTGGCGGTGCAGGTCTGGCGGCTTGCAGGCCCTAAGAGGCCACGCGTGATGAAGAGTCGGCCATTACCATGTTTAAAGAACTGCCTCCCAACACTCCTCGTCCTCCTATCGTTTCTCACTTGCTCCTCATTTTAGATCCTCGGGTCTGTGCGGCTTTCAGAGCCATGGGAGATGATGACGGAGGAGAGGCGTGGGAGTGGAAGAGAGCGAGAGAGAGAGAGAGAGGTAGATGAAGAGATTGGGATGTGGGATTAACCAGGCCGTGTGTCAGCTGGTGCCTGCGGGTGTGTTTTAGCCCCGTCCAGTAACACTGAACACGTTTACCCGCCTCGCAGACACCCGGGAGCAAAACTCGCTATTGATCTGTCAGACAGCTCAGCATGCCCAGCAGGCCAGGATGACGTCACTAGACTGTTTATTCTGGACAGAGCAGTCACAAATACAAACATATATATATATATATATATTATATCAATAATCTTGTGTTTGTAAAGAGTAAATTAGGAGGAAAAATAGGCTCCAAAGATTCGCCCATGTTTCCTGAAATGTCTTTTTTTGAGATATCTTGAAAACATACAAATAAAATCCACAAATATTTAAATTTCCCTGAATGCATTCAGTTTCATTCCTTCTCATTAATCGTTTATTCATTATGTTCCATGTTCTACTCAGCGGCCAGTAGCAGAGAGGCGTTTTTGTACATTCGGTTTCGGTTGCATTGCTGTCTGTCTCCGCTGCGTCTGCCTCTTTTCCACGTGCCTATGCTCAGGCATGTGCTGCAACAAAATCCACATCTAAGACAGCTAAAACTGTGCAAACACTTTTTGAGATACTTGTGCCTGATGGAGCCCCCCCCCCCACCCACCACCACCACATCGGCCCCCTGTCAGCCTGGATGAAAACATCAAAACTTTCTTGCTACAAAGCAGAAAGGTTCTTTTTCAGTCTGGTGCTGGGACGCCGTCGTCGGTGCGTGCTTGTCGACATCAAACAGTTGGCAGAGGCTTTGCCAACCAGCTGGTGCAGATGGCCGGACTCAAATGGGACATTCTAATGAGAAGCAGATAGTGCATCAGTAGTCTGGGCATGGTGGCAGTGCTCGGGAGACTACACCACACACACACACACACACACACACACACACACACAAACACACATGCATGCATCTCTCACTGGAGATATGCAAAGAGGAGCACATGCATGCTTTTACAGGGAAGTGGGAAAAAGAGGAGAGACTGTTGACAACTTGTTTACTTTACCCACCTTATTGACGTATCCCCACAAACATGCATATATATATAAACAGAATCATCCCATAAGCCAGTCAGGCAGCGTAGCATGTCTCGTTGAAATAGCATAAGACTCGTATCAGTGCTGGGAGGCTGAAGATTCTCTCAAAGTAAGGTGAACAGGTTCCTCAGCTCCAGCCGACAGCGGCCTGTCACTGCCCCCTGCTGGGCGTGATGGGGAAACAATCAACCTGCCGTTATAGAGGAAACGTGCATGTTGTTTATGATGCCAATAATAGCTAGGGAATTAAAATAACTGAAATTAATATCATGTCATTGCTTGATGAGTGTAAAAAATGATGCTCTAATTTGAAATTGAAACCTTATGTTTGATTACTAAACTGATGTTCATCTTAATCTGACAGCCGTTCAAGGTCTGTTCATGTTGTTTGTTTATATGTTTGTTCATCCTAATGTTCATGCAAGATGTATGATGACGCTGAAGCGTTGTAGAAGATAAATTAACAGAGCTGTATCTGCCAGGGGGCGCAAGCTTTGGACAACACACCTGGATCTGCATTAAACGTTGTGTTGAGGTTGACAGTATTGACTCAGATATGAGAGGACTGTTGTTCCTCTAATTAAGGGTTTTACTACTATTTTACGTAATTTATTTATTTATTTTTTTTTTTTTTAAGCACAGTTTTCAGTGGGACGACATTGATGCCAGGCTGAGGAGCCTTTTCTAACGTGAGAAAACTGTGATGATGATGATGATGATGATGGTTTATGCTTACTATTCTATTCTACCGAGGCCAAACAAAAAAAATTTTGTACAATTGTGGTCTGAAGAACAATAAAGTGAGTCCGGGTTAAGTTGTTTCCAACAAGTGGCCAGCAGAGGTCAGTGTTCAGCAGCGTATGTTCTCCAGGCTTCTGAGTGAAGAGAATCTAGAATATCTTATGTTGTGTTTCATGTCTGGTGTATTTTATATATATATATATATATATATATATATATATGAAAAGGACAAAATCCAGACTACCTGCTTGGTGATGCAAATAAAAAGTGCATAATTTAAACAATGTGTGTAATAGCCCCTCAGTGAGAACACAATGGGAACACACACTGCCTCTTAATGAAAGTTGGGACGAAGATGTTTAATAAATACACACCTCCTGTCATTGCAGCAGGCGATGGGTGATCCAATTTAAGAACGCACTTTTCACCGACTTTACAAAAGCAAATCCTGTAAATCTCCTGAAATTTGCCCGAATTTATGATAAATGTAAAGCAGCACAGGCCGCTTTTTTTCTGACGTTTTGTTCTGCATTTATTCCGGGGTTCAGTTTTCCAGCTCGAGGACCAGAGAATACTGACCAGTAAGTCCTTAAACTGTTGTCTCCTTTACTTGCTGTCTCCTGTCCAAATAATCTCGACCCGCTTCCCAATCGCAAGATTATAATCTGATTCTCTTTGGAGGTGGAGGGTTGAATCCCACGCATGTGTTTATTGCCCTGATGGCTTCTCTGCATGGAGAGAGGGCTCTTCACAAACAGCCGCGGGGAGGTCCCCGTACCTGCAGGGGCCACAGCAGTGTCGCATGCGCCCGTGGATCGCATGCCGAAGCTGCGGCGGCGCTCAGAGGGTCGAGAGATGAATCCCAACGTGGGTTCGTCACGGATCACGACGAGCGATCATGAGAAGCGCCGTGAACTTTCTGCTCTGCTGTTTTTGCTGTGTTTGAAACGGTGAACTATTTTTCAGCATTTGGCTGAAGTCCCAAGAAAACTGCTGTCGCTCTGTGAGTACAGACCAGTACTACACAGTACAGTACAATGCAGTACAGTAGAACCTAATACAGTCCACTATCACACAGTACAGTCCAGTACAGTATCACACATTACAGTAAAGTACAGTATAATGCAGTACAGTCTAGTATAATACAGTACAGTATCACACAGTACAGTACAATGCAGTATAGTATAATAAATTACTGTATCTTATAGTGCAGTGTCATACAGTACAGTACAATGAAGTATGGTATAATACAGTAGCATATATTATAGTACAGTACAGTACAATGCAGTATAGTATCATACAGTACAGTTCAGTATCATACATACAGTACAGTATCATACAGTAGTACTGTGTGTGTGTGTCTGTGTCTGTGTTTTTTCTTGCCTGGTTTTGTTCATGTGTTTATTTTGCTTTCTGGTTTGTATATTTTATCGTGATTTTGATTCTTAAATGTAAAATAAATAGTTTATGTATACGAAATATGTGGTAAAACACACATTTGATGTTTTTTATGTGGTTTCTGGTGCCCACCACATCTAAATAGCGTCAAATCAAATGTTCATTTTTAACTCGATTGTTATTCTGGGTTTGTCTGTGTGTGTGTTGAATTTGAAATTACAATGTTTCCGACGGCACTTTAAGGCATCACGGCGTGGAAACTTCTTTGGGAAGCCGAGAAAAGGATTCAGAGAAAAAGCCGAGGAGAACATTACATTTATGAGAATGTAATAAACTCCACCGAGGATTATTATTGTTAATTAATCTGAAGAGCAATCTGCTGATATTTGCTGCCTGTGTCTGAACTAAAGTCTGGATTGATAGCACTTTGATAATAAATCTTCCTCTCGGCATGCATGAATAGAGCCGTTGGACCATGGTTTTATGTATCTGGGGTATTTTGGAGACTTTGTTCAGTCGTCTTTCTAAAACGTTCCTTCTGTCTCTCTTCATGGTTATCATCCTTTGTTCTGTCTTCACAAGAGACACACACACCACGAAAACCAAATCGTGCCACAGCAATTTCATAGATGTCACTATGGGAGCAACGTTGGACGCAGATCATCTTTGTGGGGGGGGGGGGGCTGGGGCTGTAATTAGCAGGCGGTCACAGAACACGAGACTCTGGGCTGACCCGAGGCTTTTTTCTGAAACTGGCGGATGAAATCATGGAAATGTTTTTACGAGCGTGATCCCAAGAATCCGTAGATGTTTACGGAGAGATTATTCCTTCCACACAGACTGTGGTCGGTGCCGTTTGTGTTCAGGAAAATGATGGATTCTCATGGAATCTGAGAAACCTCCCAGAAAAACACCTTTCAAATGAAAACACAAATATTTACAGTCATTTAGTACAGATATTTATACGATATGATATATCAAATACTAAGTTTCGACCTTTTAATGTTTGTTTATCGATTAGACATGTGTATGTGTAAAATCTGTAAATACACAACGTGTGTATTTCCTACAGATAAACCTGACAGTAAATAAATTGCTGCTCATTTTTTCTTTTGCGGCCTGGAGACTGCGGGATCACGCGAGTTCACTGCGGGTTGAAATCAGTCACAGTCTGTCCAACTTAAGTCAAGCAGACAGGGATGATGGGTTTTAGGAAACCATTCATTGCAGCAAACACACACTTTTCAAGCCCCATTGAAACACTGACCTGCTCAGATGATCTGAGGGCAAAGTATCTGTTGCAGTTACCTCACCGCACGCCGCCTCTTTTCGCCCTCCACTCATTTTTCCTTCTTTCATGTGCCTCGACTTGGAAAAACAAACACAGAAATATGTGCTTAAAACTGTTGCAATTGACTTCTACGCTTTAAACCAAGACCAAAATGCACGAATCAGCAGATTAATTCCTCCAAATGTCAAAGCCATTCATGATTGAAACAACAACTACACTTAATAAAATAATACATTCAGAGTTAATGTGTCATCTCTCATATTTTATATTAAAATAAAGTGATAATAAAAAAATAGCTGTTTAATTTTCTTTCTGTTTTTCAAATAAGTAAAAACTTTTCTCTTATAGTTGCTGATTTGTGTTTGAAGCACAAGCTTTGAATGATAAGAAATGGTCTACTGGCCTTTCTGATAATCAATTATGCAATATTTTCCATTTTTCCCATTAATAGATCAGAACTTTAATCTTTTTCATGTTTTACACTCACGCCATGCTTATGAATCTAAACTGATTCATGTAAGATGTTTTATGCTTGTACTTTAGGTTTTCATCTGCAGCGCATGTGCTTGTGTGTGTGTGTGTGTGTGTGTGTGTGTGTGTGTGTGTGCGATCCTTCATCCCTTCCCACTGTTTAACCAAGGGCCCATCTGTCTCCTATGATGGCCGCCGCTTCACGGTGCCTCCGCCTGATTCATGGCCGCTGGACAGCCTCAGCTGCTTCCCGGCTTCCACCGCTTTACGTCACAAACCGCTCCAGAAATCACTCCGCATACCTCCCAGCTCCTGCTGCTCTCCCACCGGAGAGACGCTATATTTCTCTGAGTAGGTGGAATCCTTCAGAAAGCATTAGCCATCATTTCCATCTGCCTCTGTCCATCTGCATTATGACCCCCCCCCCCCCCCCCCCCCCCCCCTCTTGCACTGGGAGTACATTTTCCATAGCCATCTTTGTCTTCTTCTCCTCTCCATTCACTCTGTCACCAGTCTTACCTCAAACGCCACAAACCCTCTGTGCCACACCCTTATGGCAGGATGTGCATGTGAATTGCAACCGGCTGTCCTTTTCCTTTCTCTGCGTCTGCATCGGACTCTCGGACTTTCTTTGCCTTGTCATTTCAGCTTTCACACTCGCCGACATAACGCAGCCGCAAAAGTACAGGATTGCCCGTCTGTGCTCAGACAGATCGCGTTCACTGCGATCTGACTGTAAGGCAACCTGCGACCAAGACGAACTGGGTTCCGACACCAGCTTGGAGTGCAATGTGCAAAATAACATGCAGTGAACTGTTAAGATATGATTTGGAATGGGGTTTTTTTGCTGTATTTTCTTGGACTACATTTCCCAGATCAAAAAAGTCAAACTTGTGCTTTTCCTTTCATGTTTTCCCGATGCTGCACGCTTTACGTCAAGAACAAATAACTGGAGTTTAAATGCACATTTATATTCTCAAAATGTGTGTTTTGTGGTCTTATAAATGCAAATGATCAGCATTTAAAAACAAATGTAGGTTTCTTAGAGTTGTTTTTTTGTGTGTGTAGGACAATGTTAACTTTTTGACACACTTTGCGCACTGAGTTGGATTAATAACATGTTCTCTGCTTCACTGCTTTCATTGGGTTAAAGCCATCCAGATGAGTTTGGAGAATATAAGGGAGGTCTGTTTTGTGTTTTTTGACTGGTATTTACTTCAAGCTGTCCCCAGACCCTAAAGCCATATTGTCATAGTTACATGACAGATACTTGCCAGCGGTACAGCAAATTGGTTGTAATTTCGTCGGGTAACCCCATCAGCGGTCTGATTTTCCCTGTTTTCCCAGGGTCGATACAAACCGATGTTAAACAGGAAATGGCCCAAATATCAAATACAGTGAAAACTTGAAGTGGCAGAGGTGGGAAGTTGAAATACTGTACAACACAAAAATGCAACAAACAAAGTTACTTCTCAAGTTTAAAATGTAGTTTGTTGGTACATAACGTGAAGGACTCTTTAAAGTAGAAGAGAATACATCCTGTCAGCATCTGTCTTAAACTTTTACAAAGCAGAAATGCAGAATATTTTTTTCTGCTGTCTCGGCCTGCAAGCAAAGCCATCTTTTTATGCACTGGCTTCATTTACAGGAATTTATGGCAGATAAGGAGCAAAGAACTAGCGAGCAACGTGAACCCGGATTTAATACTCCTCAGTATTTCACAATTATATGGAAGGATTTTAAATAATGTGATTATTGAACACATGGTATATAAAGAAAAATATTATTTGACACTGTTTGATGAAATCCAAATTAGTTATATATAGTATATATGTATATTAGTTATATATATGTATAACTTTGTCAATAGGAAATTGTTTGTTAGTGTATCTTATCTAATGATAGCAAACAGGAGCAGAAACCGATTTGTTCAGTTTGAAGTCTGGATGCTAGGCTAACTGCTGACCATAATTACAATGATCTCAGGTATTGATCTTCCTGCCTTGCTATTGGTGAATAAAAAATGTTTTTAAAAGATGTCAAACGATTCCTTTCAGTCTCCGAAATGCTTCCCGCGACAGGTTTGTGCTTCTATTTCGGTTCTTTCTGACGCCGCTGATCGTCATGACCGTTACTGTTCATGAACTCCAACCTACTCTTAAACATGAAAGTGCACCTAAGCAGCTATTTCCCTTTAATCTGAGTGAAAAGTCTTGATGTTGGATCCAGGAGGAGACAGAAGTAAATCCACATGAGCAGAGTCGTGTTGACAGATGTCTGTGTGCCGCTCCAAACGACTGTCAGCATAGATCAGAAAGACCCAAGCCCTGCCAGGAAGTCTCTGTCGACCCCTAATGTTTCCAGTGCTTTCCTGTTTGTGCTTGCAATCAATGATCAATAACATCACCCGATCATATTAGAATTGTTTGTGGCATGTTATTGTATCATGATATTAACATCGTTTCTCCGAAACCCAAAGCAGAGCAGCGCACAAGAGGCCCTGAAGGCATCACGACTATACCCGACAGTTTCGGTGCCTGAACACACAAAAGGAATGGGATTTGTGATTTTCTCTGGAACAGTGAGTGCCTGAAAGCAGCGCGCAGCTAAACGGCGGCTCAGAGCTCAGGCTGACGCCGTCACGTCACTTCGGTTCAGCTCGCCATCATTTCTTAGAAATTCCTGACTTCCTTCGTCCAGCATTTTTTCCCTCTGAGCTGAGTCACTGCCTGCCAGTTGTCTTTGTCCCCCCAGAGAGGCAGATCCTCACTGGGATCTCATGTTTTCAAGCTACGTCGCTCCCACTAACGCTTAAAAACACTGCTCATATTGTTGTCAGGAATGTTCCATCCTTTCGCTCTTGCTGGCGTCACGTTTTTGTTTATCGTGTGATCCCGTGACAGATGAAGCAAGTCAGTTGTAGGGTTGCTATTATTTTTTTTCCTCGACTTTACAGCTGCTCAACAGTCTCTTGGCTGGTTTGCCGTGAAAATTACAGCACAAATCTGTCCTTTGAGTTTCAAACGCACCCCGTGTTGGTTTGTACATGGCTGCAACAAAAGGGTCCGGAGTGGCCTGTTGCATGTTCAACAGTGGATGTGGTCAGTTTCAAGTTAGCAGCGTGCTATTCCAAAAGGTCACGAGATTTCAAGGTCATCATGAGCGGCTCAGTTGGTAGGCGATAACATTGCCAGAATGATAAGAGCCGGATCATTCATGCACAGTCTGATTCCCAGGATGTCCAATGCGTCCTTTTGGTGCGTCTCAAGCAGGCGCAGATGTTGCCCTCGTGTCTCAAAGTGAGAGCAAGACAATCACAGCAACTTACACGAGATGACGTATTTTACAAAAAATAAATAAAAAGGCCCAAGCGAGGTTGAGTATCTGGTCACACACAACTCCCCCCCCCCCAGGAGACTGGAGTTTGAATTCTGTGTGAAAGAAAATATGCAGAACAGATCTTTTCCAAAATGCAGCCGCTGACATTTGTGCTGAAACGTAACCCAAGTTTAGTTTTTCGTGTTAAGGCTGTGTTGCTGATTTTCACACACACGCTCTTAACACAGCATCTCCGTCTGTGACTCCACTAGTTCACGTGAAATAAATCATTGATTCCCCACAGGAGGAATGTAGCAGAGAGGTGACGAATATTGTGGACGTGGACGATATTCAGCATCAGAAAATATGACGATAATGAAAAAAACAATCCAAGTAGGCAGAGACAAAGTGAAAGCTGAGCATTTTTGCCATTATTAGACGTGAATCTTGTAAATGCAAAGTATATTCTGGCGTCACCTGAGTTAAACTGTGTTGATTGAGATTCAGAGTCCTGACAGTCAAACTGACAAACAAACAAAAGCATTAATGTGACAAATTGTGTGACATTAACACATTTTTCATTTGTGTCTCATCTGTTGGCTGCTCTCAGAAACACAATAACCCCCCCACCGTCTCTGCCGATGTGTTTTTCCGTCTGGGGGCCTAGAGGTTAAGTTGTCCCCAGCATGTGTTCAGGCTCAGGTCATCAGCAGCCAGGACCTGTGATGACAGAGTGTGTGAACACTGGGGAGTGTCAGGGGTTAAGTGTGTGTACAGGGGTAGTACTGGCGGGCTGGGGTACACAGGAGGCTGCCTGAAAACACTTCCTTCCACCTGGATGCCTCCTGTGCAGAAACAGCAGGGTGAATTGGATCTTTTATTGCCTGCAGCAAATGTGTTTTTGTTTTATGCATCATAAATAGATGGTGATTTTTTTTTTGGTATTCATTTATTTCTTTATTTTACTCCTTGTTTCTGTTCATCTTTTGCTCGTACGAGGACAGCGTAAGATGTGGGGGGAATCCCAGTCACAGGGTGAACGTGCAAACGCCGTCCAGCTGGTCATCACATTCAGACTGAAATCCTTCTGTGCTGCCCTCTGAGTCAACTCCCAACAACTGTCGGATTATTATTCTGTGTTTTACTGTGTGCAATCAAACACACACAAAAAACCAGAGTGCACATGATGGAGGCAGGCTGGACGAAATTTCCCTCTCTCTCTCTCAAACACACACACACACATGCACACACGCAACGTGGTGAGAATGACAGAAGCAGCTGCCGCCGTAATCTGGAGGTCGTGTAAGATCACAACACTAAAGAAAAAAACAAATTCTTTAACCCAGGGGGTTGTCTAAGATGTGAGTTACTGGATCACATGATTACACAAGGCTATGAGTGTGTCCATCGATGTGTGCGTATGTGTGTGTGTGTGAGAGAGAGAGGGTGGGTGTGATTATAGATTGTACACTGGAAAGGTTTTACTTCATCTATTTTGTTTCTTTCAGTCAGACGTCTACACGAGTGCAGTCGGGGCACATTTGTCATTCTACACAAGATTTTTTTTAAATGGATGAGCACCTTGATTAAAAATAAATATATAATGCAGCTACAACCAACAATCCGCAACACATACGTGTGAACTGAGCTGAAACGCAAGTGAAGGATGTTAGAATTCAGACACTGATGAGTAATGAGGACAATGAGCCTTTAATGTTTGACCTTTAATGTTTGACCAAAGGGGAGTTGGCTTTTTGAAATGTGTCAGAAACTTGAATTTTTGAGGGAAAATCTGTAAAAATTAGTATTTTTTTAAAAAGCATTTTTGTTTAGACCAGAGAGGCCTGTTGATTCTGCCCGCTGGGTAAAGGGCTGACAATCTCTAAAGAAAATAGTAATTGTAGCAGCATGAATTGCCATTAGAATAGTTCCATTTAACTAGACTCTGGGGTGTATTAAAGAAATAATAAGCTTTTCAGTGCCGGGGAGCGTTCATTAATAAAAGTAATGTCTTCTCTGTAGAATTCTGCAGGTGTGATTTGTCTTCATCTTTAATGGTATACGGACTGATTAAGTAAGCAAACAGTGTGTGTGTGTGTGCGTGTGTGTGTGTGTAGGTGTGTGTGTGTGGCCTCATTGGCTGAATTGTTCAGGCTTAGAGCAAACAGAGCTGACCAGACTATGAGTGATCTATAAGGTTGTTATTGACTCAGACTGTATTTATAGGGTGCGGTCCCACTGTGTGAGCTGCACACAGCGCTGCCCCACCGAGGCCTGCAAGCAGACACCATTAATCAGAAGAATGTTATAATTAGGCTTAATACCCTCAGGCTGCACGAGCACAGAGAAGCAACACTCTATGTGAAAACGAGCGTAATGTACGAGTGCATGCATCACACACACACACACACACACACACATATACATACAGAGTGGGCCCTGTGTATGCAAGCATGGCGGATGGGCCGCAGAGGGTTTTTCTTTTTCTTTTTTTTTTGTAGGGCTGGGTGTGCCGTTTGTCCAAAACGCTTTAAGGCTTGTTCTCCTCATCTGAGAGGTTGTTAAACAAAAGTCAGCTTGTTGCAGCAGCGGAGGGCAGCAGGGGTATTAATACACGCCAATGCAGATGTCTGAGCCATCCGTGAGAAAGCCTGTTGTGTTCAGTGTCAAATCAAATGTCTGCTGAGCCCCCAGCTGGCCAGACCTATTTTGGTTGGAGGGTTCACATGAGCCCCTTCAAAAGTACATGTTTGTTTCCAAGTGTATTTGTGTTCTTCTATAGCGTGAGACACAATCGCTTGCTTTCTTTTCCTCCATTCGTGGCAAAGAATATACACAAAGACCGCATTTAGTAATTACCACATAAGCTGCACAAAGGAAGCGTTCAACAGGAGTCGTTTTCAGAATTTTCGCTTTATTTTATTATAAATATTAGTGATGATGTGCTTGTACACACATGACACCATGCCATATCACGTTGTCCAATAATACCAAAAAAATATATATATATCAAAAGAACGAAAGGACTGGTTCATTCTGACACAGACAGACGTACGAACCGAAGGTGCTCCGTCGTCTCCGTCGTAAACTGTGGGGCGATGCGGCGACTCATGCCGACATGCAGTTGTGACAATAAATATGCCGGAATGCATTACAAACGTAATCAGTACATTTCCTGCCAATGCGACGTGGAAACAAAACAGGCCCTTAGAGACACAAAAAGAAATTGCAATTAAATTTGGCTTTGTCATTCCTCGTTTCTGTTTACGCTGGTATTTCCTTGATCCGTTCTTTCGTTGCGTCATTGACGGAGTCCTTATTCCTGCATTATTAACAATTTGGACCCAGAAGCCTTCAAAGGCACATGCGTGCTGCTTTTCCAAGTACCCGAACCAGATTGAGAGTTTGAATCCAAAGTGTTTCGTAAGACTTTGGTGATGTTGACTCTAAGATACACGATATTGCACGTCTGGTCAGCTGGGAGCCTGGTTGTCTGTAGTGTAAACTCTCTCGGTTTCTCAAGTGTCTCTCGGTCGTGACTTGTGACCCGGTGGCTTTTTCTCACCAGGAGAAGATCTTTAAAGGTTTTTTTTTTTTTTTTTTTTTAAACCCTGTGATCGATCTTGCCTATCACCCCTACCCCCCATTAAAACCACTTCTATACCACGCTCTCATCTGTCACTTTCCCTAAGGTCACCCCCTGACCTCCTCCGACTTGCTCTTTAAAACTACAAAAGGCCGGGATCCTTGCCTCACCGTCCGAAACATCAATGAGACACAAGGAGTAAGACAGAAAGGGGAGAGGAGAAAGAGGGAGAGACAGTGGGGGAGGAGGTAGCAGGAATGTTTGAATGAACTCTCTCTGCGGTGCAGCTGTGGCGTACATTAGAGTCTCTGATACTATAAAAAATGCACGGATCAGTTTGCTCACGTTTGTTTTTGTCTGTCACTGGAATTTCTCTTCACATGTTGGATGCACTGATCTCAAATAAATGCAATAAAACCAACAAAGCCCTTTTCGTTTTTTTCCCCCTTTCAGTGAATACAAGTCGGGGATTAATTTGGAGATACATGGAATTTCATACGTATTCATGTGGTCCCGAGATATGTAAACGTGCCCCTTCGTGTCTCTGCTCAAGGGCCGGTATTCTGTGACGAGAGATTTGGGTTTTCCTTCCTCACAAAGACACCGTGGGCAGAGTCCCGAGGATGCTGTGACGCTGGAGTCTTCAGTGGAATGTCTGAGTGAACTGCGATACTGATGCTGCAGGTTTTACAGTCAACCAACAAGTTTTGGTCTGATATTCCACCGTGCGGTCCCTTCGATTCTGTCCACCTCTCTGGCAAGAGTGAATAATAATAATAACGGCCTTGAAGTACAGAACGCAGCTGGGTAAATTGTAACAAAAAAGTTTAATCCAGATATTAAAAATATTTCCGTCGTTATCCATCTGTGGAGTCCAAAGCGCATTCAGAGTCAGGTGATTTCAGGTCTCAGATAAGGAAGGGCACCTGTAAAAGAGGAAGAAACAGTTCGTTTACGACCAGTGAAAACAGCTTCTGGGGTGAAAAGATTATATACAAAATAAAAATGGCCACAATAAATGTTTTCAAGTCGCATCTCGCTAACATATGGCTATTATAAGCATAGCATGTGCTAACGGTGGTGTGGGGTGTGAGGTTAACAGAGGGAAAACAGAAGTATGAGGACGCCTCTAATAAGTACAAACGTGCACTCTGAATGAAATACGTGCAGTTACTGAATTATACTTATCGGTGCATTAATGTGACGCGTCTGGTCATAGTAGATATAATTTCAACCGCTTCACTGCTGATTATCTTAATTCAGAACAAGAGCATTGTTCAGTAGAGCACATAACTCCAGCAGTCTCCTTTGATTCAATCAGAAACAAACTCGTTGCCCCGTGACCATAATTTCATTTGTAAGAGTCAAACGTGAAATTCTGTTGGATCCAGACTTTTTACTACACTTGTGGAAACCAACTCCCTAAATGTGCCTGACTTTTCTACATCAGGGATCCGTTCATTATTCCCAGAGAAATTATAGGAGATGTCAAAGAAAAAAGGTAAAGACAGTAAAAAGAAAAATCCTTCTTCCATCCTTTCATAATCTGCTGCGTGATGTCAAATAATAGTGAAGATAGCATAGCATAAAACACTACTTAGATATGTATACGTTCTTAAATTCCACTGCAGCTGCTAACATTATTCCGTGTTTTCGGTGGTGGGGGGGGGATTTGGAGAACTCCTCACAGCGAGGCCGCAGGTTGGATTTGAACCTGTGACCTTCTTGCTGTGAGGCAACTGCGCTTACCACCCCACCCCCCCCCCCCCAAAGGCTTCTCTACAACAGACATTACTTGCTGTACATGAACACAAACGAGTCTTTCGTGGTAGTTTCCATGAGGCGTGCCAGCGAGAGCTCCGTGCTCCGTGCTCCGCGCTCTGGTGTCGTCCACTAGCTGGAGACGCACGACTCAACACTGCTTCCCCAGCTGACCTCAGTCCGAGCACCTGTTTCTCATAGCCGCCCTGCCAGAGGCTATTAGGATCCATCCACCCCCAGAAAAGGACCTTTCCTCTGCAGCTCCAAACCCAACGGCACACCAGCTCTCCAGTCGCGCTGATTAATCACATCAAGATGGGCGGCCCCGTAACGCTGTGGAGGTGCATGCGAGTGTGTGTGTGTGTGTGTGTGTGTGTGTGCGTGTGCGCTGTCCTGGTGCGTTGTGCCACGTGCTAGAGGTTTGTCTGTGCCCTTCTAATTCCTTATTCTCTTAACTTGGAGATATTTGACCGATATATTTCATTAGACGTTTTCCCCTCTCGGATATTGAGTCAGATATTTACTTGATACCTGCCGCACGCCGTCGGGCCTGCTGGACCGTCGCCATGCGCTTTGAAGGGCACGGTTGTTTCGGGGGGGTTGCCAGAAGGTCAGTGGATGAACCTGATTGGTTAACCCCCTGCGGACCATAATTGGAAACGGCGGCCGCTGTAATCACGCTGTGACGGAGAACGCCGCCCGCCTTCCCAAGTTGGGGATTTGTTTGAAGTTGATTTTAACCCTTAAAATAAAAGTAATGCAAAGTGAAAAGACACTCGCACTGCTAGGACAGGCAGGCATTGTCAAGCGGCTCTCAGACACTCTGGCCTGATGGGAGTCGACTCGGCAGGGCGCCTCGCCGCAGATTTCAGCATCAGCACTGGGCTGTTCTCTGCATCAGTGGAATCAGATCCGCACAATTAACCCCAACACTTGAGAAGACGGCGTGATTGGACCCGGAAAAATGTTCGCTGCCTCGCAATACTTGCCCTTTTTTTCCTTCCGTGTGGTCAAACTGAGGAATTTGCGGTTGCGAGTTATGTGTCACAGAGAAATGGACTAGCAGAATCCTGATACACAGTATCAGCTGCCCTGGTTTAGATGTTTTTGTTCCAATTCTTCCAGAAGGAAATAATTGAAAGGCCACTGTGCAGCTTGGACGGGGAAGATTGGAAAGGTTGCTGATTTGCTTCGGGGTCGTAGATTCAAAAAATCAAAAAAGTGAAAACAAACCCGTGGCTTTGCGGTCGGTCAGATGTTCTCTAAGCTCTGAGACATGTAATTTCAAAAAATAATATTTACTTGATTTTGACAGATTTGTGGCAGTTTTCAAAACCAACTTATCGTCATTGTTACGGTTTGCAAAATGATTCCCGTCATTAAAAGCTGCGCTGATCATACTGGAATGGAGCTATACGACAGCGTTCGTTAGAAGTGCACGATCGCTGTCACGGCAGCGAGGGCTTTCCTCTCATTCTGCTCTTCGAGTTCTTTCACATGTTGGTTTGTAGCCCAGAAGCAGGGCGAGGTTGTTCTAGTCGGTTTTTTGCAGGAAGAAGTATTAAACTGCAGAAAAGCCCAGTGAGGCCGGTTGAATCCAAGTTTTTATTTGATCTCGGTCAGGAGCCCAAAATGTTCTGACTGCTAATCTGCTCTGACGGAGGTGCTTTAGCCGTGCACGATGCTCAGCGCTGATAGCATTCAAGATTTCATGGCAGGACAAGAAAAGTTTGTGACAGACTTTGTGGCATGGATAATACTGGAGCAGTACAAATACTACTACATCAGTACTTCTTTAGTGTTTATTTTAGTATATCTAGTATTTTTTTATTGTTACTTGTTCCTGTTATTCTTATTCTTATTTATTTATTATTTTTAAGGATTAAATCTGCTGTCAAAACGTACTTTTATTACATGTGCTGCTTAATTTGTATTTTTTTTGACATAAGGAAAGTTGAGAATAAAAAGGTGACCTCTATTGACCTTACTTTGCCCGTACTGGCCGTACTGGTAGGATGCCATGTGGTCGACGGTGTAGCCCGGTGAGCTGTAGGAGGGGGTGCAGTAGGACTGGGAGCTGGGGAGGGAGGGCAGAGCTGACATGGAGGGGACGCTGGTGAGGCCCTCCAGGCCCTTGATGTGATCCATGCGCTGGCTGCAACTGGCTGCCATGCCAGCCGGGGGCTCCAGGCCGCCCGTCAGGGGGGAGATGGCGTAGTCGCTCTGGGGCTGATGCGGCACGCCGCCCGGGTTCAGGAGACCCATCACCTGATTGGACAGAGATAAAGGCTCCGTCACTGGGATGTGGTGCAGAAATCACTTATTTGCTCATATAAAACGAAATTGTGAGAAACAAGCTCGGATTTATTTTCCAATGAAGAAATGAGGAATCAAAATGAAGAAGAACGTTCTTTCTTATATTGGATTTTCTAAAAAGGCTCTTTAATGCGTAAATCATCTCTGACTTTAGCTCACAAGCAAAATGTATCAATAGAGACAACGAGACAAATATACACACTCAGACACACACAGGAAATCCCCCTTGTTAGAGACATCAAAAGGCTCCCAGCGAGCCCATCCCAGACAGAGATAGCACCAGAAAGGAAGAATTAAGCAATTTGTCTCAGATACGCAGCTCCACTTATTCTCAAATTCCTTTTTTGACGCTGCTCCAACAACCTACGGGGGGGGGGGGGGGGATAAAAACTTATCTCTGAGAAAGATGTGCCAAAAAAGATAACACACAAAAAAGGCCTGTGTGAGTCCAGCGACGTTGGACCTGATTTGCAGTTTGAGAAATCTGTTTGCTCTTGATCTGGTCTTTGTTAGCGACCAGATAATCAAATTTGGTGGTAATATTCCTTGGTCGGCTAAAGACGGAAGAGAGCCGCGGGGCAAAGTGTTTCAACTGGTCTCAAAACAGACTCGATAGCGGAGACCCTTCCCTCCAGCACCGACTGGATTGACCTGTCCATCATCAAAGTGGTCCGTAAGCCGTTAATAAGAAATTGAGAAATATCTTTATCACTTAGGAAAAGTAACTCCCAGGGAACCTGCTACCTCTAAATGTATCGTATCCCACCTCCTCCTCCACAGAGCGAAAGGCCTCAAGGCTCCTCCTGCTGTCCTAATAAGAAGCAGGAACGTTGCTCTTTGGGTTCTCTCGGCCCTCTAAGTGACATATTATTCCACATCCACACACACACATGGTCCTGCTTAAATCATTTCCCAAGCAGGGGAGGTGAATGGAGGGAGTCCGTGATTTGGAGAGAGGAGTAGTGTTTCCTTCCATGCCCGGTAACATTTTTCTAAAGATTTAACCTGCCTTTGGATCCTTGCCTTGTGCCCACATGAAGCAGGGACACGTGTGCTTCAAACTGGTGCAGTGTGTTCCCCTGACGGTCAGGCTTGTGCTCTTGTTTTCGTGTTTTGAACCAAACGCTACCCATCGTCTCTCTCTCTTCTCCGCCTGTCCCTGCCTCATGACATCGCTGCTGGGCCAGCACATGGTGTTTCCTATCAGAAAGCTGCCGTTGCCTGCAGGGGCCTAAATCAGAGAGTCTAGGAAGGAAGAATGTCTGGGTGGAGGAAAACATCTGAGACGGGGCATTCCTGCCCTGCTGCATGAACGATATACAAATAATTTAAACCCCTTGCTTTCATATCGAGGAATGTCGAGGCAAATATTTTAAGAATGCAATCACAAGGAGCTTTGCTTGAGGCTTTAATATAGCACGGAGTGTGCAGAATTATCTGTGCACAGAGACAGAACCACGAGGATGCTCGGCGAGATGCATCCGTGTTCGTGTTTAATGCATGCGGCGTGTTTTAGCGCATGTTTGGGAGGCTTGTTAAGTTTAGAATCACAAGAAACAAAGCGCAGAAGAATGAACTCTTAATGTCCGACACGCAACAAAAAATGGGCAAATATTGAAAAGCTATTTGAATTGGTGAAAAATAACTTTCTCCATGTTCCCACGTGTCGTTTTACGCGGTGATCAGTCTTTACATTTACATAGAAGGTTGAAACTTGCCGCTCAACCATGTCATGTAATATTTGTGTAGAAGATGTTGCAAAATCCTTAAGCGATCCTCAAAATGTCACGGAGTTGATCAATTATCTCCACTGTGTGTGTGTGTAGGTGTGTGTGTGTGTGTGTGTGTGTGTGTGTGTGTGCCGGTACGAGTGTCTTCACACCGCTGGGGCCTGTTCTCCGAGGATTCGGACTACGCCGAGCTGAAATCTCATTTTCTGCCTGTTAGAGTCTCTAACTCTGTCTCATCTGCTGTCCCCTCCGTCTAGGTGCAGAGACCTTGGGACTTCGTGCCTGGATAATTGTCTGTAATTGTCTTTTCGCTTCTCATTTGTCACACGCTCAATTGTTCTCTGTCCTTCCAGAGTTATCTCACTTTTCTCCTCCAGCGGCGGGCGACCCGTCGTCCAGAGACGCAGGGGAGTTTGACTTTGAACTGCGAGCAGTTTCAAAATTCATGCAACTAAACCAGAGACAAGGACAGTGGAGTTCCTGTCCCGTTGTGCAGCAACTCAAGACTAATATTACCTGCTTTATCTCCTTACAACAAATGATTGCTGTTCATCTTTAAATGAATGCATCTTTGAATTAGAGGCATTGAGAATTAATCTCACCTGTGGGGAGAGTCCGTTTCCAATGGTGGGGTTCATGTGATTGGCCGGTCCTCCTCCAAAGCTGTCCGAGTAGCCCGAGAAGGAGTGGCGTCCGGAGGCGAGGCAGTAGGGAGAGCCTCCTTCTCCTTGGCCTCCACCACCGGAGCCTTGGTGGCCTGAGGAGGGAGGGAGAGGCTGGGGCCGACGCACCGTGCTCAGGGGCTCTGGCACAAGCAAAGGGACCACAGAGAACGTTCAAACACCTTCTAGAACTGTCAGATACCAGTCGATAAATGGTTACTATTTGATTGATAAATGCCAAAAGGAAGAGTGTATTACTCCTAAACTGCTGCATTAAGGAAATTAAATGATTGATCAAGTCATTAGCTTAATCTGTCATACGGTACCAAAAATAAAGGACTGACTGTGATGCAACAAAAGTAAGCACTAAATATGTATTTGTTTATTTTAAAGGCAAAATATCTTGTAATAAAATAAGGATAACATTTCAACAATTTCTACTTACAGTTTAAGTACAAACACACATTTTTTTTTTTATAATTGTTTTATCAAACCAAATAAAAAATTAAATATAAACCATATATAAAAATCACCATAAACAACGGTACTACAGGAAGTGGTTTGTCTCATCTCCTACCTTGTGCTATAGAGGGGGGGTAGGTGCTGTCGGAGAGCTGGTAGGGGGGGATGCTGGACATGGCTGAAGGTGGGAAACCCCCTGGGATCAGGTGATTAAAAGCCATCAGTTGATTGGCTCCCGCTTGCTTCCTCCACCTGGCCCGCCTGTTGCTGAACCAAACCTAGACGGACCATAATAACGACACTTAAAGTTCTGCTTCTCTGAGGCTAAACATCACCCTTTACACTGATCATCTCTGATTATTAGGAGACATTATTTTAAATAAACGGCACAAAAGAGCTGCAGCCTTTGACAGCAACAAGTGTAAGACATTATGTATTCCTGAAATAGTGAGAACACAGAGTAATCACATCACTCATCTCTATCGCAGAAGTGAAGCTGTGTGAAGCTGAAACGGACGGTGAGAGAAAAACAACGTGTGTGTGTGCGTGCGTGTGTGCGTGTGTGTGAGACATGCCGTGTCCATATGGACTGGGCTCGTGCTGGGCGTGCTTACACTTCCCATATGGAGCCTGTGGAGGAGAATTCCATATCAGAAATCAGAAAGCCAGATTGGGCTCCTGTGAGCGAGGATGAGAAGTGTGTGTTCGTGTGTGTGTGTGTGTGTGTGTGTCGTCAGCTGGTGTTTTAGGTCTGGCGTGAATGTGTGAACAACTCTCACTGCAGCCATCTTGAAAAGATTTTTAACTTCTGTCCAAAGATTTCACAGTTATGAAAACGTTATGAAATTGCCTGTTCTTGTTCTTCAGTTCATAAAACCGCTGCCATTCTGTACGAGGATGTGCAACATGTCTACCTGAACCCTGGCCTCGGTGAGTTTGGCCCTCTGAGCGAGTTCCTCCCTGGTGTAGATGTCGGGGTAGTGGGTCCTCTCGAACGCCCTCTCCAGCTCCTCCAGCTGCTCCGACGTGAAGGTGGTCCGACTGCGCCGCTGCTTCCGTTTAAGAGGCAAGTCGGGTTCTGACTCCACGTCCGATCCCTCGTCCGAGTGGCTCGCTGTTGAAACATGCAGAAATAAAAGGACGCATTCAGGATGGGATTGTTTCATCCATATTATTTTATCAGGAGACAGGGGGCGTAAACTGCTCCTCAAATTATGAAAGTGTCTCCCTAATAGCCCCACCTCAACAAATGAAGCCTCAAGCTTCAGCACGGTGTCACACGTGATGGTGCTGCAGGTAGCATGGCACAGAGCGTGCTTACTTCTATTTTCACGTGATCACTCATATGGAGGAGCATTGTTCTTGTCTTCTCGCACATACACGCATCATCCCGTCCAGTTCTTCCTCAGGGTCATGTGGCCAAAGAGACTTCCATTCATAAAGTCTGAGCCGAAGGAATAATCCCACTGGACAAGATTTCCAGGACACCACAGGGGGGGCTAGTGGACTAAAAGCCACACAAAAGGCTAATGTGGATCCAGGGGCTATTCTTTGTGTGTGTGTGTGTGTGTGTGTGTGTGTGTAAGTGTGTGTCGGTGTGTGTGTGTAAATATATATATATATATATAGAAGGTTTTACATTTCCAAGACAAAAAATCTTGGTTTTTGAGTCGAGTGTAAGCTGGAAACAAAATAAAATAAATTGTCTTCACATCTATTGACTGATGATTAAGCGACGTGTCTTTGAGTCCTGATTGAAGCCCTTGATTTGTCTTCTGCCTGATTGAGCTGCATGGACGTTATGTGTCCTGACAGCTTTTGTGCTTTCACTTCTCATCTCTGTCTCAGATCACTATTAATACTATTGTGAACTATTTTTTTTATAAGCCAGCAACTTGGTTTTCAACTCAACACTTCAAACGCTCCATCGGCTCCCTTCTAAGTTCGCCAAGGCCGATGCGCCCACTTTTTGTGTTACACTTAATTAATTCCCCCTCAGCATCGGGGGACGGGACGGGACGGGGGGGGACATTTTGTGTGCAACACTGTATTAGTTCCCCCTCAGAAGCAACAATAAAATACAAGCGGATCCAAATAGCTCGGGGCCTCTCCTCTCATGTGAAACGGATCCCCCCCCCCCCCCCCTTGGTGATTTTCTCCTTGCAACACCGAAAGCAGTGGGAGTCAACTGAACAAGCATTAGGAGCAAATTGGTAAAGACACACTGAAGCGTGAGGGAGGCAATAAGTAAAATATTTTCAAAGGGCAAGCGAGAGAAACGGAGACATTGCCTAAAGCCTCTGCTGAATATAGAACAAGTCTCTTCACATCGTGACCAACTTTCCCCACTTTGAAGCCGACATTTCACGTGACTTGTCGGGGAAACGGGACTCGCGGAATTCAGGACGCAAAGCGAGGCGAGGCGCGCAAGTTTTTCTAACAGGATAGCTGAAAAACTAGAGATGGGGCCTTTTGTGGCCTCCCCCCCTCGTGTTCCTCGCATGGAGGAGGGCCACTAGGAATGCTTTTCGCTCCCCCTCGACTTCGGCAGCGTGCACGTTCCTCAGCGTTTCACAGGGATTTGGCCCCTGGGAAAGCCGAAGCGCCCGAGAAAATCCTTAATCACTTTGGAATTACCTATCAGTTATGACTGCTACCGGGGGTTTCGAGAACTTTTCAAAAGAAGCGACAGAATGGCACCTCTGAAGTCCCGGGAATTTAGCCGCGATCCAATCCGGTTCTTTACAGAGGGCTCACGCGGGCTCAATTGTTTCACTGCCCTTGGTTGAATTGCTGCAGCGCTTGACGCTGAGATGGAACAAGATAAAACGGCTTGAGATCAAGCCAATAGCTGTTTGGAAACCTGCGAGGTAAAGATGCCGCGCCACTGCTGAACAGGTAGCAAGACACGCAGGTGGAAAAGCACGTTTGAACGAGTTTGGAGGGAATGTTCGTCACTTCAAACATTCACACGATCTTAATTCGCCCAAACAAACTTCTTGCAATTCAGCACGTCGCCCTCCTTAAACAAGCACCTCCTTCTCCTCCCTCTCCTGTCTTTCGTCCTCCCTCCTTCTCACCCTCTCTCGCAGCCCTCCCTTTGTCTCCCTTCTCTCCGTCGCTCTCCTTTTTCCACCCATATTTCTCTCTGTGACTCCTGGGTTCTTTGTTACTCCACAGAACTGAGGGCTTTGCCCGCGATTTCCACGCTCCATCTGTGGAATCCGTCATGGCTCCCTCGGCCCTTCACAGTGGAGGGCTGTCACCTGCCCCACGGGGGAGCTGGAGGGGGGGAATAAAGAGTCTCCGCAGAGGGCTTGGGGGGAGTTGGGAGGATGAGGGGCACAGCCAGGGGCATTCTAGACCCCCCCCCCCCTCCCTAAAAAAACCCTTCCTCCAGAGGGAACTGTAAGAGCACCTGAGGGGCTGAGAAGGCCGGGGGAGAGGGGCAACAGGGGCTGTTGTTGCCCGTGTGAAATGTACCCATGGGGATCGTTTGTCTGGGCATCTGTGTTGGTTTTGTTGTTGTTGTTGTTGGTGGTGGAGACGTTGTTCATTCACGGTCCGGGGGCTTTCTTCAGAGTGCGGACGCCATCAGGGACGCAGCATTATCAGATATTCTTCTACTCACTTGAAGGTTTTGATTTTGAAAACAGTTACGTTTTACCAGATTGCTGTATCTGAGACAAAGTCAGACTTCAGAACAAAAGCGTGCGATTCACGGACACATCGGACCATAGGGTGTAAAATGGGGCGGGGGGGTTGATAGCTGATGAACTGTTTTCTTTTAAATATAAACGTTATTTTTTTATGAGAAATAACCTCCAACATCAACCGCATGATTTTTCAGATTGTTTTCATGCAGTCCAAATTAAAGCGGCAGGTGATGAGGCCTCGTGCGGTGAAGCGCGGGCCGTGGAGAGCGCTTTGGTGGAAATCGTGCCAAGATGGAGGGCAGCCACCTCGTCAAACCCGAAGCTCATTACTCTCCATAGCTTGGCCCAGACACTGGCCAACACACACACACACACACACACACACTTCTGAACTGCTATTTTACTGCTACAATAATCCAGCATGTCAGCTTAGAGGCTTCCTCCACTTCAGCATCAATTAACAAGCGTTTGCGTCTGTTCAAGCGCAAACTTTCTAAAATGGTTGTAATAAAACAACAATCAGCATCAGTCGATGCGTATTAAGAGGAGAAGATGGTGCGAGAGAGCGCTGAAGCCTTTCCCCTTCTCCCCGGATCTTTTCCAACCCATAAAGCTGTGGTTTCAGAGTGCCCTTTCTGCCGTCAGCACCCAGCCATCCTGAAGATCTGATCGCATCGATTTGGCACCGTCAAATAGTCCTGGCCAATCAAATTATCCACTCCAACCATCATAACGCTCCCTGCCAGACATATCTGTATCTTAAAACGCTGTATTTTGAGCCCCTGTAAACACTTGAATTCCCTCTGTATACTTCTGCTCCACCTCATCTTAAAAGAGCAGGGGGGGGGGGGGGGGGGTTGCAGACATGGCACGGGTTCTTGTCAGTTCATCGAAATATGAGGAAAATATGAGCCTTAAAAGGGTAAAATTATCTGAGCAGGAGACGGCCTGTAAAAGCAGCCTCCGCAAAAATCACCCGGGAGCCGGGGAGCATTAAGCTGCAAAATAAGAGGAGTAGCCGGAGGAGGTGGGGGGGGGGGGGCAAGGGTTTAGAGGAGAAAAGAAAACTGTTTAATTTAACCAAACTGAAGCACTGAGAGGCGCACAGTGCACGGGACTCCGATCCAAAACAACGTATCCGGAGCCAAGAGAGACCAAAATGGATCCCACCGTGGACTGCCGTCCCAGGGCAGAGAAACACGAGGAGGAGGAGAGGGAGAAGGAGGAAAGGGAGAAGGAGGAGAGGATTTAGCTGAAACAGACTGTTGGAAAGATTTTGGCTTTGCTGGGTTTTTTTAATGGGATGGGGGGGGCAGTCGCATGGGGACACAACGGCTTATATATGTCCACTGAGACAAGACACAGTACACATGGAGCATTGGGGGGGGGGGGTGGTCGGGTGGTGTGAAAGGGGATGTATCAAACTTGGGTTTTGGGACTGGGGGGGGGGGGATTGGGTGACCATATGTGGACTATTTACACCCCTCTTCGGACAGCACAGTAACTCGTCTGGGGCTTTGGTTAATTTGGAGGGTAAATCGAGCCTCTGACATTTTGCCCCCCCCCCTCCACTCCACCTATCACACTTAAAAAAAAACACAAAACAAAAGGCAGAGGAGACAAACGCAGCATTTATCTGGGCGGGCCGGCCGTGCCGCTCCTATTGAGGGGCTGTGGGAGCGACTGCATTAAACAGTATATAGAAGTCAGGACAGGCAGATGCTGGGCCGGATAATGGCTTTACTGACAGCTTATGGACCCATCTGTGGCTCGTTCTGCTGGGCTGAGAAAAAGACGCTGTGTGTGTGTGTGACAGGGGGTTTGGATCGGGTACTCACTCGACTTGCTAAGGAGGAGTGTCAACCGTCACAGTTGTGTGTGCCCGAGCTCTCTGTGTGTGTTTGTTGTGTTTTTTTTAATGCCATTGGCAACGGAGCTGTGGGTTTGTGGGTCTGTGTGTGTGTGTGTGTGGGGTGTAATGAGGAAACAGTTACCTGTCAGTCTAAATGTACTTCTAACCCTGTTTCCTGTGCAGCGCTGGGGGAGAGTGACCCCCCCACCGCAGCTCCGTGACCCTGCACTCCTTCTCTGTCTTTTAACTCTGACAATGACTCATAACTGCGGCCTTTGGGGAAACTGTTGCAGAAGAAGGCGGCCTGCTAACAGGTTGGCTGTCATTCTGAAGAGGATGTTCCAGCTACGTTCATTCCTTCAGAAAACAATCAAGGCTATCATTAAAACAACAACAATAAGACAAAAGGAGGCAAAGAAATACGGGCAAAACATTAATTTGCAAAGAAATTGGCTTAATACTTGTAAAATGTCCAGTCAAGATAATTACATTTGTCCAGGCGTCTTAAAATAAGTTGGTTCAGTCGAGAAAAAAACAAATCAAATATGATACAGCTTTCTAAACTAGATGATTAGCATCATGTTTCTGGATCTAACATTTAAACTATAATTCCTCCTTAATAATTGGATCATTAAAGAAATTTAAAAAAATTACAGTGTAATTTCATTTCTGAAATTTGCCACAGAAAAATGCAGAATATTGCGTTTGTCTGGCCCGGCTGGTCCTGAAAGTCCCTTCATATGACTTGTGCTCACATGAATACATTGAGACAAACAGAACAGCAGTAACGTTCTGTATAATGCCGCATTCATGTGATATGAGTGAAGGGAGATGTGAGTTCTTCACTTTTAACATCAGTTTTCAGGTGGTAAATAAATATTACTACGGAACTCCTGGTTTGGCAGTGGATCCCTGTGTGAACAAGGAAACGCCAGTAATCCACTTTTACAGAGCGCTACATTCATTCCATAACCACGACCGAATTATTTTCATCGGACGCAGTATGTTCAAGCGCACGTTGTGGAGCTCGAAAGCCGATACGATGGCATGTGAGGCACAAATCAGGACCTGAGACGTTGTCCACACGACGCCTTTTAATTCTCAAGCATCAGATAGATAATAATAAAACGCATTTCAGTTCTCCTTCCAGACATGTGACATGACCTAATTAGTTAACAAAGCTCTGAATGAAAGTCAAGCTTCATCAGTCGGGTGATTGACAGCTGCCTCATAGATGGTGCGTTCGCTGGCCTCTGAAACTCTGAAACTCTGACACTCAACTCTAACCCCTGGACAAACAAGCACGCAGATACAGGCAGCAAAAACAACCACGCTCGCAGACACGTAGAGACGGAGATGCAGCACGCACGTTCTCAGAAACACATAGACACACTCATGCACATTTAAAACACCCCCCTCCCCCCGGCCGTTGTGCCTTTGGTGCATACTAGCAGCAGATAAAGAGGGGCCTTATTCTAAGGCGAGCCATTCTACTTGACCTTCGCTGAGCCTTTTCACTCTTTCACTCGTCTTTGGCGCTCACTTATACTCTTGGCTCAATGTGGCTAGTCCATCACGGCTGAAGGGCTGGGGAGCTGCAGCCGGGTCTTGGAGGAGGGGGAATACCCCCCCCCCCCCCCCCCCAAATACCCCCCTGCCCCCTCCATCCTACACACACATGCACAAAATCACACTGACTTCAAAGTTGCTGTGCATTCATTAATTGCCCTTTGAATTGATATCAGAGGGTGACAATAAGAGTGTGAAAGGAAAAGGAGGCTTTAATGAAGCATAGAGCGGCCATTCATTTGAGGATAACTATGTTTTCACGCTTGAATAGTCATCATGCATGGGCTTATTGGGAAAGGAGATTCACGAGAGAGGGAGGAGCGCGGGACGTGAAGAGAGGGACGGAGAGAGCCCGAGGGGTAGAGGAGATGATTTGGTGCTCAACACTTGCCCCTCGTGCCCCCTTTTGCCCCCGTGCCCAGGGACTCACTGAGTGACACATTCATCCGCTCAGTGGACAGACGGCGCCTTCTTCATCACAGCCACTAAGACCCATCCCTCGTTTATTTGGTTCTCTTTCTCTCGTTCTGCACGTTTGAGACGGTAGAAATAGAGACCGGAAGTTTGTCAGGCCCGCACACAAATTCTTATTGTCATTATCAATTCCTCTGCTCATAATTTCCCTCAATAATTTGTCTTAAGACCAGAAAATATTAGAAGATCAAAGCAGAAAATTCTAGAATTTGGGTGGATATAAATGAGCTGTTAAAAAAAAATTTGATTGATCAATCAACATCCTCTGTCTAAAAAAAAAACACTTTTCAGGATTGTTCAGAGCAACAACAAAACTAAAACAAACACGCTGAACACCATGCACCTCCTATCTCTCCTCTTTCCTTGCCTCCTCTCCTACGCCCTGGCATGATTCCATTGTGCGCCCACACGTCACATTTGCAGCACGCCATCCTTCACCCCGAGTGGCAGAGAAACCCCAACTTCTTCATTCACTCGCATCATTTACACAAACAAAGTCCCCACTCCGTTTCTGTGACAAAGCCAGCTAAATCTTTATGGCTCTTTCATGTTTTGTCTGCGCCCGGTTCCCTTTTGTCCCCCCCCCGGCCGTTGGCCCCGGCCCTGGATACAATGAGCCCGGGGGAATGGAGGCAGATTGAAGGAATGCGCCTCAATAAACCTAATTATGACATGATGACTGCGCTCACCATGGTAGGGGTTGTTCAAAGATCCCGGGCTTATTCAATTAGCCCTTTCCAGGATCCCCTTTCACCAAATAAAGTTATCCCTTTGACTGTTTGCATTGCAGAGTGGAATGTGTTTTTGTGAATGTGTGTGCATATGGATACACATTTGTCTATGTGTGCGCACACACAGCCGGCCGAAAATGGAAGTGGATCAGCCCTCAACAAGGCTCCTCTGTATTATCTGGCTAATTTCACCTAACAAAGTATGGATTCTAAAAGATACACTGTGAAAATGTGATGGAGGAGGAGGAGGAGGCACAGTGAGTGTTTTAATCATCAACTTTGTCTCCAGAGTTAATCCAGCCAAGCAACAGGCCTTGAGGGCCTTGACGGCGTTACTGCCAATACAAATGTGGCAGGACATGGAGGGAGAGGAAAAGCTAGAGAAATAATTTCTATTTTAACTTGTATTTATCTGGGCAGAGGTATTTTAAGGGAGTAGTTCTATTAAAAAGAAATAAACCTGTGGATTTTTTATTATTATTA
The DNA here is from genome assembly GCF_040956055.1 of Brachionichthys hirsutus. Taxonomy (NCBI): domain Eukaryota; kingdom Metazoa; phylum Chordata; class Actinopteri; order Lophiiformes; family Brachionichthyidae; genus Brachionichthys; species Brachionichthys hirsutus. The sequence goes on from NC_090907.1 coordinate 3,839,211, forward strand.
TCAATAAATATTTAATTAATTCGAGGATATTTAATTGCTGAGACAATTAAAAAAATAAGCTTTTTTATATCCAAAAACTCTTAATTGTGTCCATTTGACGAGATACAAACACTTAAATCAAATTGGTCACATGGTGACGCAGCTTTCTTGACTTTAGGAAATATTGTTTTTAATCAATATTTGTTCGAAGAAATCGATGTGTTGTTTGTTTTTTTTTGCACTTTTGGACTTAACATTTTTTAAATTGTGAGATGGTAAATTGATAGCCAAACAGCAAGGTTCAAAAAGACCTTAGTTAGTGCACTGACTTCCCTAATTTGTGCTTTAAATTGGATTAAAGGATGCGTCGCAGATATGGAACGAGCTTTGCGCCGCAGGCTGGGAGGGAGGGGAGAGAGAGAGAGAGAGAGAGAGAGAGAGTCGGGGACGATGGGACAGGGGCGGTGTTACGATTCAGATGAAAGGGAGATGAAATAAAAGAGTTCGATTTAATCTGCTTGAGGAGATTTGGGGAGCAAGTTTCCGGAGAAGGGGGGCGGGCGGGGGGGGCTGATATTTGGGAGTTGCGCGCTGACGGGTGGCCGAGCCCCCCCCCCCCCCCCCCCCCCCCATTGTGAAGCTGCGCTCCGGGCCAGACCGGGGCTCCCGGGGAGAACACTGGTCCCCATTCACCACAGACACTCTTTAATGCACTCCGTCCGTCATTAGATGTGACAGATAGACACCATGTAACGGGAATTATTCATGTTCGAGGGGGCAAAGAATCCGTTTCAGTATTAACGTCATGCTCCGGGGAGAGGGAGGCCGCTTTGCGTTATCAACCAGTAATAACCGAGTGTTCAGCGACGCAACAAAGTATACCTGCAGGCAAAGACAGGGAAGTGGAAAGATTCACCCAGACACGAAGCCCCACGCACGCTGCCCCGTGGTCCGTGAAATGTGCGCGCACAAATCCAACATTTCTCGCTTTTCGAACTGCCCATCTGAAGTCGAGGATGGACGTCAGCGCGTTTGTCCGCGCACAAGTGTGTGTGTGTGTGTGTGTGTGTGTGTGTGTGTGTGTGTGTGTGTGTGTGTGTGTGTGTGTGTGTGTGTGTGCGTGTGTGTGTGTGTGTGACGCAACGCATCCTTGAACCGAGCCGAAAAGGAAACATTTTGTAGGTGAAAACGGCCATTTTCCCCTGAACGCCCCCCCCCCCCTGAATAATTCATCCTTCTTTGCGGCCTCAGAGTGTTGGGTTTGGTTTGTGGAGACTCTCTCCTCTCCCTTTCTTCTTCTTCTTCTTCTTCTTCTTCTTTAGCAGTCAAAGCTGCTTCCAAGCTGCTCTTTTGTCTGCGCGCAGCCCCAAATGGACTCTCGCGCTTTTGTCTCCCAAGTTCATCCCCGTTGCGCGCGCGAGGCGCGTCTTTGTGAAGAGCTGGAAACCGCTGAACAAATGTTTGATCAACTCATCTGGGGACATTTTGTCTCCTCAGACCAGCGTCCTTTATCCCCCCCCGCCCCCCCCTTTTTTTATTTTAAATAGGGAACAGAGGACATTTCAACTGCTTCAACAGGCGAACCACAGATGCACGAAAGTGATAAATAAATAAAAATACAATATAATTATAAAGCTCACACCCATCATCTGTTGCCTGGAACCACCCTGCGCCGCTTCAGTTTAAATAAGCGGGGAAATAAAACGTTTTTTTTGTTCAAGAGTGAAAGAAAAATAGCTAAAAAAAAAAACTTCAATTAATTTAAAAAAAAAGAGAATTGTACATTCTCCAAACGCGTAACTTCACCTGCGTGAAAACTCTTACCCGCAAAGAGAAACACGCAATCAATGGAAAGTGTCCGATTAAACGAGCAAGCCAGGTGTGACGAATGTGTCCTCTAATGACGTAGGCAAAAAGTCAAGATATACAAAACAAGCTAAAGAGCCGCAGCAAAGCAAAAGCAGATCTCCAACTGCATGAAGAAACAAAGACAACCTGCGCGTTTTACCTCTGCAGGCCGCCAGATAAAAAACATTTAAAAATGTTTATTTAAAATGTTTATTTATTTCACGTTTTGAGTTAATGATGATTAGATAATTCAACTTGTTTTCATTGTCTCATTTCTTTTATTATTTATTTATTTATTTATTTATTTATTTATCTATTTATCATACCAGCAAATAATTAGTCAAGAACAACAACGATCACATTTTGACTTCCACTCAAAGCAAAAGTGGACTATTCCACTGAAAGCTTTTCTCAGCCCAACTTGAACAGGTGGACTATACTTTTTACAGTGGACGCGTTAGTTTAAAACACGAATAAAAACTTAGTTGATACACTAAAAAACAAGAAAAACTCGACGCAAACGGCCCACAATGCAACGGGCAGCGACAGGAGTGGACCAGGTTTCCGAAATGTATTAAATGATCGCAATTAATTATCGCTAGAGAGGCTATAAAACTTTGGATGTCTCTAACCCATTAGAATATTTAACATGTCTGTCTGCGCGTGCGTGCGAACATTGCCATCATCCATGCAGCCTGCTACATTAAACCACTACGCGCGCACACACACTCCAAAACAACACCGCGCCATGCACTGAGGCATCACCTGCTGTTTGATTTACGGCGTGGCCTCATGGGAAAATCATTAGCCGGAGCGTAGACGGTCGATAAAGAACTCCTCACAAAGACGGACACGCACGCTCCACCCCCCCCCCCCCCCCCCACACCTTAACTTTACAGCATGCTAAAACTTCACGCGGTTAGTTACACGGCAAAATAAAACCATTCTGTGCCCCCCCCCCCCCCCCCCCCCTAAAAGCAATCAACAGGTTGAACTTTTTTTCAAGTCTATACAGAGTTCAGCAAAAAAACAAATTTACACTCTTCAAAAATATGGAGCTGATAATCTGAGCAGACGGGCTCCAGTGCGTGATCACTGGCGCGCACGCCACGCACGCACGCACGCACACAATAGCGCGAGCGGATCACTCACGTCTGTCTCCGAGGATCCCTTCAATGCTGTGTTTGGCCCTCCTGTCGCTTTCCTCCAACTCCTTCTTCTCGATGTCATCCTCGTCCTCCTCTTCGTCGCCTCTTCCTCCGAACTTACTCCGCATGCTGCGACTGATGGAGCTCACTGCATGCGAGCGATTGTTCAAATAGAGGGAATAAAATCAACAAATGTAAAAAAAAAAAACAATCAAATGAAGGCTAGTCAGGAAGTAATTTAAATAAACAGGCATAAACTAAACTTCAAATAAAGTAGAAAATCAAAACAATGATTAAAGAGCATTAAGAATATTTGTCAGAGATTCTAATATGATTTTATTTCCTATTTTTTTATTTCTCAACTAAACAAACTTTTTTGAATGCCTGTTGCTGTCCTAATAATAATAATAATAATAATAATAATAATAATAATAATAATAATAATAATAATGAAGGATTTCTTCCCTTTTACCTGAAGGAACGTTGTTGCGGTCACACATCCCGTCCTTCAGTAACTTATCCCGAATCTCCCAGCTAAACATACCCGGATGTTCCCGCTTGTACTCTTCTATTCTCCTCTCGACGTCGGGCGTTGTTCCCTGCTTCAAAGGGTCAGAAGAGTCGCAGTGTTTGTTCACTTGGTCCCGGAGCTCGGAGCATGAAAGATCCACACGCACGGATCCGCGCCTTACCTTGGGCTTGCTGCCACCGATGGCCCCGGGTCTGATGGAGCCCGTCTCCTGGTACCGGCAGAGAATCTTGGACACGCAGCCGTGGGAGACCCGGAGCTGCCTGGAGATGACGCACGGCCTGATTCCGTGGTGCGCCATCTCCACGATTTTGTGTCGGATGTGGTTGGGTAAAGGTCTGCCGTTAATGAAAACCCCTCCGAGTTGGTTGACTCGGCCTTGACCCAGCGGAGTAGACACTATTTAATAAAAATAAAAAAAGATATATGGGAGGAGAATTGTCACGAAAGTTATGCCCACAAAGCCAAACTGTAAATGCAAAAAAAAAAACTTTCTGCTTTTCTGCTCTGTATTACAGGATTACACAATTACCGCAACACTAAATGCAATCAAACAGGCAAACACACACACAAAAAAAAGGATTTCGCAACAGCTACAACAAATATTCTCATTGTTGCATTTTTATACGGTATCTTAAAAATCACAAACATTTAAAAAGTTTTAAAAGTGAAACAAATCTGACAACATTTTTCAGTCTTCTAATTAATCTGTTGAACGTTTTATATATAGCCATACGGAAATAGTCCGTTAGTTAAAATGATTAGTTCTCATTTAAAACTTCAGGCCGCGAAAAGCCAAACGTGAGTGTTTCTAAAGAGTCGCGATGACAGGTCTACCGGTACCTGAACGCACCATCCTGAATAACATCCCGGACTCGCACACACTCCCTACGGCGGGGATGTTTTTACCTTCCAAAGGGAAACCACTGCGGGGGTAGTTCTGAGCCAGCGTGGGTCGCATCATCCTGGATAGTGACCCCGCCAGCGCATGAGTAATACCCTCCAGAGTACCCCCCCCCCCCCCCAAGTCACTACAGACACCTCCTCCTATAACGGGATGCTCCGACGCAGCGAGAGAGAAAGAAAAATCGGTCAAATCGACTGCTCGTCCGGCGGGGAAGCCTCCCAGAAGGCTAGCTTCGGTTAGCCGTGTTTGGGTGTTAGCCTCTCCGGGGCTACGGCTAGCAGCGCCTCGGGGAAGTCCGAAACCTTCTGAGAAGTCAAAAAAAGGAAGATAATTTGATTTCTGGATGATAATAAAGGCTCGTTTCTTCGTCTCCTCGCGTTTATTCGCCGGTTCTTATGAGTTCAGTTGCCAAAGAGGCGTCTCTAGGACAACATTTTTTTTTTTTGATGTTGTTGTTTGTTGACACCGGTTCAAAGTGAAGGGAGTCCGTCAGAAGTAGCGGAGCTCCTCGCGAGCCCCCCTTGAACGCTCCAGGTTGTCATTGGTCGAGAGCGTGCACGCGGTATGCCGCGTGTGCTCTAGGATTGGCCGAGGCTGAAAACTTTCGTCCTATCAGAGACGCTGTCACAGAACGGGGGGGGGACAGCGGGTCTCAAAAATCATTCAAGATCTAAATCTGTATGGCGGCGCGTCTGTCGAACCGGGAAAAGCGTCAAAATATGCCTTAGTGTTGATTGATCTATCAGGAGGGGATAAACCATGACTGATGAAGTGTAATGATCTGCATTTAAACGTGTTAGAATTTGTAGTAGATCAACCATAAAAGTGTGTTTACTTCCTTATAAATCGGGCCTGATGAGAACGTTTCCAACAGCCTGAACGATTGTGGAATATTCCGTTCCAATCTTGATAAATAATCACTAATTAAACTAAATAATAAAGATAGAATGAACTAATAAGTATAGTTTATTGTACTGATTACTGAACCCCAGTCTGATGCTGTCTGAGGCAACAAGTGACTTTATTATATATTATATATTTCTTTCTATTTCTATTGGCTTTCTGTTTATGGAAATGAGGAATAGATGAGTTATAAGTGTAATAAGTTCAGTGTAATAAGTTAATAAAACAAGCATAACTTTGACAAAACATTACATGGACAAAAACAAAACAAAACACTTCCATTTTCAACATAAATATAAAAAAATACAAAACCAGGTTGTTAAAATGTGACTATTTAATACATCATATTCATCTTTTTTTTATCAACTGTCTTTATTTGTGGGTAATTTGGCAAATATAGTCTCCATTATTCTGCAGTGATGACAGACTTTTCTTATTTGCTCAACTTGGACATTAATACTTTATCTAGACGATTTCTATTGATTTCTGCTCCCATAAATATAAGACATGCATTAAAGATTACAGCAGCCGATGGGGGGGCGCGGCTTTTGCGCATCTTTACGCAAAACCGCATGCAGCAAAAGAAAGTCGTGACCCCATTTCTAAATCTGCGACGTGTTTAATGCATTCTATCGTACACGACTCTAATTTGTTCCACCCCTTGGTCTCATATATGACACAAATGGTGCTAAAGTGTGTCCACCTCGAGGAATTTATTGTGGGGTTTCAGACTGAGCACCGACCAGCAGTCTGAAAGCGGGGGGGACGTGCGCCACAGCAGGATACGACGCCAGGGCGGCAGTAAAGCCCGTCTCGCATAAGAACAGTCGGTGTATGTTCATCCACAAATGTGTAATCATCAATATAGTCCGCTCCAAAAGAGAAATAAGCAACACGCATAAGTTCATTTATGGACATCGACGGTTTTTTTAGCTGCTGAATGTTATGAGCGTCCTTCAATTTCTGACTAATCACTGAATCGGTTCCGCCCCTGAGCTTTAAAAATCAGGGGAAAGCTCGTTTTATCCCGGTGTCCATCATCTCAAAGGACGCAACTCCAACATTCTCAGCGGCATGCAGAGCGCACGGAGAAGAAATATTTCAAAATAAACCTTTGGCTGAATCAATACATTCATTTTAAGTGAATCGTTCTCGGACACGTGGCAGCTGCAGTAATAATCTATCTGTAATCAATCAATTAACAGGTCACAGAACAACGTGTAAAAAACACATTATCAATATATATAGGGATGAAAGTTTAAAAAAATGTCCTTCTTATTCTGCTGTTTTTCCTTCAAGGAAATCCCCGGATCGTTTCTCGTGATTCATGCAAGCCTATAAAGTTAAAACGCACCACCATGCAGCACCTGATAAGCCCTTTCATGTCTCAATCCACTCACCTATACATGCATGCGCTTCAGCGCAATAACGGGGCCCTGCAGGGGGGGGGGGGGGGGGGGGCAGCAGTCCCGGTCATTCACCATCATTTACGCGGAGAAGAGAGATACACCCCGTGGGCTAAGTAGGTTTCAATTAACATTCACTTCAACAGTGGCTTTAGAGAAAAAAAAAAAAACACTTCTGATGCTGACTTTGCTGTCAAAAAACGCGCGTGGACAATAGGTGGATGCTGCGTTTAAATCAGGAGGGTCAGCGGGGGTCTTCCACCTGCAAAGGAGGACGGAGAATGAATGGAATCTTGTAAATTGTCATAACACGGGCCTCCAAAGAGAGAGGCGGTATATTACGCGCGGGTTTTTTTTTTTTTCTTTGCGTGTTTTCACATTTGTAATAAACAAAAACAAAAAAAGCATGGAACTGCTTATATGGGCTTTCGGATGGCTTGGCGAGAAGACAATTAATTGGGTCGTGGTCTCAAATGATCATCGAACAAATTCTATTCTGGAACTGCGGATGCTGCAGGCATGGAGCAATGAATAGGCCATTGTTAGCACGTGGACCTTGTAAATGTTTTCAGCAGTTTGAGAATCGATGCGTCTGAAGTGTGTGTTGGTTCGTCGTCCATTTGCCTTTCCTGCATTTCCTTCATGACCTTTTTCCTTCTAAACCATCAGTTTTTACGCTGCGACGTGACGATTTGGGAGTGTCGGTGATCTTATTGAAATTGGATATTACAGCCGAGGGGATGGGGGGGGGGGGGGGATGGAAAACAGAAAAAGTCATGATGCGTATATACCTCGGCCCTTGAAACGCGACACTGAATCTCCGTAGCCAATCCATTACCGGAGGATGAAATCCAAAGTCAGAAATCTGGCTTGATGAGAAATAAATTAGGCCTTGTTGCATCTCGTGCTCTGGAGGGGGGGGGGGGGGGCATTCACAAATACATATTCGTCAAATCAATTCGTTTGCGTTGCACCACAGTTCATAAAGGGGCTAAAACAAGGCGATGCCAACGAAATAGGTTAATTTAAACTAGTCAGTGACTTCAGAGAGATAACCTACTTTATTATACTATTTATTTTATTTTTCTATTTAATTACATCTAACAGACTTGTCAGTTTCTATTAACTTGAGGAAAGAAAACTGCAATAGTATAATTTCTACAAAATAAATGACGCAATAAAAAATCTAATTTTCTTGCGCATATAGGAATATAGAATGAAGTGGAAACTTATCTGAAGTCGTATCAAATTTTCTTGCGCATATAGGAATATAGAATGAAGTGGAAACTTATCTGAAGTCGTATCAAATTTTCTTGCGCATATAGGAATATAGAATGAAGTGGAAACTTATCTGAAGTCGTTGTCGTACTAATATTGCACAGCAATAATAGCATATTTTTAATACTATGATTTTTTTTTTTTTTGTGCCGTTTTAATTCCCTACCCAAAACAATTCATCCTGTAGAAACAATTTTATGACAATAAAACATTTATGATGATTATAAAATAGAATTAATAAAACACACACACACACACACACACACACACAAAGCGCACCAGGGTTTTTTTTTTAAGTTTTGTGGTGCACTAGTTCCTCCACGCGAGTCTCAAGGGGATTTATGGTTGTCATTGTAAAATTGTCCTATTTGAGTGGGCATTTCCAAAACATTTTCCGGGTTTTCCCAACGATAATCCGCCTCAAACCGTTTATCGATTATCTGTGCGAGTGTGGCTGATTGGAATATACATGAGCCAGTACGAGATAAAGGTGCTTAAAATAGCACAGGTTGAGTTTTAATATGGTAAATTGGTCGAAAATAGTTTTAATCTGTTCTGTTTATTTACTTTTTTAATTAAATATATTATCCTCAGGCAAAAACAAACAGTCTGTGAAGCCTGTCAGGACAAAAAGTAATGTAGCACCCTTTAACTTACAGTAGGGGGCGTGTTTGATGCATTGCAGGAGGGGCGATCCTCACCTTGGAGGGACTGAGAAACATTGATTTATAAGATGTTGTGAGCCATTGAAACGTTTTCTGCAGCCTCTGATTGGCTGTTCTCATTTGCAGGATTTGCAGGGTTATACTTGAGGGCAGTGGCCATCATGTATGGAGTTCATAAAAAAAAAATGAATTACTTTTCTTTCACCCCTTAGATGCTTTTTTTGCAGAATGTATTGCCTTTATATAATCGGAGAGGGAGCACGCTTACAGGCGTGATCCTTTGATAGTTCTAGCTGTAGAATTGACAAAGAAAGAATCCAGTGGGTAACCATGTTTCCTTTATTACTGAAATGTGTTTATGCATGTAAAACAGCACGTAAGGAACATTTCTCTGTGCAAATACATTTGATACTTAAACAACAGCCACAGATTCCCCATCAAAGCCGTCATCATCTTCTGGGTTCTCTTGGAGTAAATACAATAAGCTTATATTTTGTACCCCGTTACTTAACAAAGAGTGTAAAAGTGCATTGTAGGACAGTTGGGAAAAGGATGATTGAAGCAAACATTGGTATGGGGGGGGGGGGGGGGGTTAGGACCATTGCACGATTGGCAATCTTACACGATTTAGGTGTCACTTCTTGTCATAGTCAAGAATAACAAATAAATAATTCTGCAATTATATACAAAAAAAAAATGGCTCAGAGTGAAGCAAACTATAAGAAGTTAGCTTTTTCTGATTACACGTGTTGCCAATCGCTGATTCCACTGAAACGTTAATACAGTGTTTCTGTTGGGAGGACACAAAAGTCAAATTGGAACGTCTAATATTTGCATTGTGTGACTATACAGGCACTGAAATAACACAAAGTCGCCCATCCCAGACTTTAGCAGGTTCACGGTTATTTAAACTCGCCACAATCTCAGAGGAACCAGAGCGACACCATGATTGTCCTCTAATGGGTTGCTTCCATGGCTGCGTGGCCTGGCCAAGAAAATTACATTTCTGATTCTCACATGTAAGCCTCAAAGGAGGAAGAGGAGAGAACTGGAACTGAGAAGTGGCTGCTGACTGGCTCACTGACATCTTTACCTATTCCCACATTTTAATAATGATCAAGCCCATTAATGTTTTTATAATGTGGGAATATAGGAAACCCTATTTTCATCTCCTAATGTGTCGAGAGGAACGCCGTCCGTGAAAGGAGGCAGGTGAATGTTTTTGATCACTGAAGTTTCCCTTTGATTCAGCGACAAGGTGAGGCACGCAAGTCAGGACACGCCATAGTCCTCCTTCTTTTAAAAATAAGACCTAACATGCACTAAAGTAGGAAAAAATCACAAGCTATTCTGGAAGGGAGCAGTTTTCAGTGCGACAAAGGAAACAGCGACACCCTGTGGCAGACGTTAAAAGTACAAAGATGAGTTCCGCTGATCAATATACCACCCTTTGAGGACTATGTACAGTTTCGATTTTGGCTTCTTTGTAACGAAATTATATATTTTAAATGCTTTTTTTTAAAACTTAAATGCAGGAAACAATAATAATAAATCCATCAATTCAGAGGTGAGCTTTGCCAGATATCTGTACAATACAACAGTGCTTTTATAATCATCATCATGGCCAGTCATCATATACACTAATACTATGCGTATTATTCATAAGGATGAGATGGGAAGGGAATTAATGCATAAATAAGCGCGTCACATTCACTCATCAAACCCTCCACAGCTGGGACCGACACCAAAGTTCACATCTGGAGACGCCCGGTCTGAAGCGGGACTCGATGGAAACGTTATCGGGGATCATGTCGGCCTATATTGCTCCAACAACACGAAGGCCTTTGGGTGTTTGCTGATAAAAGTCCATTTAGGACGAGATAGAAAGTAAAGGGAGCGTAATTAGGCCATCGGTGCTCATGATAATCACACGCACGCCCATCAGACGTCAGGCGTTCCTCCGGGAGCTGCCGGTGGCGGACGAGCGGCCCGCCTCGTGGTCCGGTCTGTATTTGAGCCAGCAGATGAGCCACGTGACGACCACGGAGAACATGGCCAGGATGCTCGCTACCGACAAGCAAATGGGTCCGGCCGGGGAGGGGGCGATGCTGTGGCTGTGCACGAAGATCAGGCCCATGAACAGCAGCACCAGCATGGACAGGAAGGAGAAGATTACGCACACGCAGCCGGTGGTCAGCGCCACCCGCTTGCAGCTCTGGCAGCTGTCGTAGCGCGCCGAGTCCTGCGAGAGGGTCGTGGCCGTGGACACGGTGGTGGACGGGGTGGCGTGGCCGACGACGCCCGGAGCCCCCGACGCCTCTTCCCGGCGGAGCGCGACGAGGGCCGGGTGCAGCGGCGGAGGGTGCGGCGGCAGCGCGTCCTGGGGCAGCGGGTCCGAGTCGATGTACAGCGGGAAATCCGCCGTCACCTTGGTGTTGTTGGGAAGGTTCTGCACCCGGTAGTCGGGCACCGGGGTCCGGTGGCGACAGACGGGGCAGCTGATGCGCCACGGCCGCTCCTCCCGGAGGTGAAGCGTGTTCAGGCACTCCTCGCAGAACGTGTGGAGGCACTCGAGGATCTTCGGAGCGCGGCGACCAAGGTCGAAATAATTGTAGCAGATTTTGCATTCGTACTCCTCGTAGGGGAACGTCGCCGCGGCGGCCTGGCCCGGGGGCGGCTCCGCTCCGCTCGGTGCCGGATCTACCTCTGCCATGTCATCTTTCGCCATTTACATTCTCCTGTGCGCACAAAGGGAGCTGGCGGACAGATGCTGATGACGGCGCACGTCTCTCCTCCTCTCCCCCTCCTCTCTTTTTGCGCTCATCGAAGCGCCATCATCCCCGCAGACGTCCAGTGATGTGGTTTTAAATAATCCTCGGCTGCAGCGTCCTTTACGCGGAGAGAGCAGGGCGCCCGCTGCGCAGCCCGAAGGATGGGAAGATTGTTAAAAAAAAAAAAAAAAAAAATCCTCGCTGCGTGGGAAGATGATGTAATGGTGGTGGTGGTGACTCGTCCTATACAGAGAGCCCGAGCATCCCGCAGACCATGCAGGGAGGGGGGGGGATTGTTTGGATGCGCAGGGACGGCCTTTGCATGGATGCCTCTGACGTGGATCATACCAGACCACAGGAAGTGCCAATTTGGTCCGCTGGGCTTCAGTTCAGCTGTTTCCTGTAACAAAACATATGACGTCATTCACCGAGACGGCAAAACGTCCAGTCAGTCGCAGCATGACGGGTTCGAGTCTCAGAGAGAGCGGATTGAATTATTCAGTCCCAACATCCAACAAGGAGCAGAAGCTTTATGTTCCATAGATGTTTTCAGAATCTTTTGGAGTGGCATGGGTTTCATTCATTTTGTGTAATATTTAAAAGTTGTGGTCCAACCTCTGTCAAAAGAGAGGAGGGCGCATGAAGCACCAGTAACCATGGTGATGATGATGATGATGATGCAGATGAATCCTCTTTTAAGAGCACCGTCTTTACTTTCCTATTATTTTTCTTATTGTACATAAAACGTGCAGCCATATTTAGAAAAAAGAAAAGAAAAAGCTAAAACAAAAAAGGAAATATGCACAAACAACACATTTTGATGTGACTTATATTTAACATATAGAAAGAGAGGAAGTCTAAATTTGGTCATGAAGCATTAAGTCACAGAGCTTTGACAGAAACACAAATTTGATTTGTGGCCAAAAAAACAATGTTGTAATTTTTTACAGTTCATGGGGGGGGGGGGGCTCAAAGCTACTTTATATGTGACCCAGAACAAAGGCTGCACAAAAACGTGACAGACGCTCCACTCCTTCTTAGCCACGCCCCACTGCGCACACCTTTGGAGGGAGCAGCCACACCTGCGCTCTACCTGCCCCGGGGAAGTGTCTCTCCATTCCCGGCCCTTTTTTTTTTCCTGCTGCGCGCTCGCGTCTCTTCACGGTGGAACGCTGGAGCTCCTGTCCTACCTCCAAGACTCGGAGCTCGTGGCCCGATTCCAGAGACGATGCGGACTCGTTCTAATCGAAGCCGCGCGTCACGGCCGGAGGAAGCCGCCGCCGCCGCCGCCGCCGCGCGCTCCGACCGGAGCCGCGAGTGACGTCGGCAAACCGCGAGGGCAGCCGAGGGAGACTCGGGACCAGCAGGATAAGAATTCCAACTGCAAACACCAGGAGAATGGAAATGCCGCTGATGTAAGTCGTTTACTGCGGAGCTTTAGTGGAGTCCGCACCAGCTGAGTTTGTTTTGGGGGCATTCAGGCTCTCAAAGTGAACTCTGACAGGCTTTTCTTGTTTGTCTGGGTATCTTTGCAGCCGCATCGTTGTCCTCACAAAGACAAGCAGTCTGGGGTGTTTACATCCCTCTCTATTTTCAAGACAAAAATACGTTTTTATTTAAAAGTTCCTTGCTCACTTGGAATGAACACAAGAACAATGTATATTTTGATCATTGCAGACAAATCTCCAGGTGAGGTGTCCCACTCCGTTCCACGGTCAGGTGGACATGTCTTCTGAGGCTTTGAAAGAGCTCTGTTGAGAAAATTACCCTGGTGGCGCCATGGCGACGCCATCCATATTGTGGCCCCGGCTCATGGCTTCTGTTAAAATCCAGAGGTGGGGAGTTGTGGGAACTTTGTACTTGATGCAGATACGAGAGACCGTGGCTGTTTCTCAAAACCTCTCCACCCACTTAAACTTTGTGTGTTAGCACATCGTCACGCGGGATGTCCCATCCAAAGCAAGTCCCAATTATGTTGATCAAACTCTGTGGAAAAGACAGGAGGCGGAGCTAGAAATGGCAGAGATGAAGATGCTGAGGTTCTGTACCGTAGTATTTAGCATCAAACATGCTTGAAAAATGAGATTTTTTTCCAAAACAAAGCTATAAAAAAACAAACACATGCAGCTTCTGAAAGATGCTGACATGAAACCGTGGTTACCAAACTGCCATGGTAACTAGCCTCTCTTCCCTCTCCTATCTGTGTGTGTCTCTAGGTGTGACCCAAACCTGGCAGCAGGGCTTCTATCTGACACACAATTGCTTCATCTACCGCCCTTAAATATGGCTTCAAGTCCCGATCATTGGCAGATAGTTCAGTCTGATCATATAGAGGTTTCTGCCCCTGCTGCCTCACCTTGGACTGTCCTTTTCTATATCTGGTTCTTCTGAGACTGTTAACCTCCTTGAAGTGCAGTCTCGAACAACTGACTAAAAAGATTCAATTCATTTTGACCTGCTTCTCGGTGCAAAAAAGTAAAACCAAGATTCTGTAATAAAAGGTGACAGGTGTGGGTGTGGCGCTGGCGCAGGGTGTGATACGCACATTGTTTGGCTGGGGGAGTACATCTGATGCAATGTATGTTCATTGTGTGTGTGTGTGTGTGTGTGTGTGTGTGTGTCTGCAGGAATGCAGCAGGCCTCAGTATGAGGTGAGGAACAGGATGGTCCACTGGCTCTTCTTGCTGTCGGCAGCCATGGGACATGAAGTCTTCTACATCACCGTTCTGCCCTGCATTCAGTGGCACTTGGATCCATTTCTGTGTCGGCGCTTGGTCAACATGTGGACTGTAAGTCACGATATAGAGGACTTGTGAGTGGGGTGCGTGTCAGACCACCTCAGTGGACACCAGCACAAGTCTTAAGTCAAAAAGTCGGTCTCTTCCACAATGCCACGTCTCTTCTCTCGTCTCTTTTGTCTCCCTCTCTTCTTCACCTTTCAACCTCCTTTCATCATCTCCCCTTCCAGTGACCTGTCTCTGACACCACCATGTTCATATATCCCCAGGCCAGGGGGGGGGGGGGGGGGGCACTGGGGCCAGCCCGACCATGCAGGGCCCCTGACATTAGCGAGGTCACACATGAGGTTACATCAGTGGGAAAAGCCTGAAACTCCCCTTTTTAGATGTTTGTTCTGATAAAGTTGAGCACATTGCGACAACAGGCCCCGATAGATGTGTCCTGTGAACCCAGTCGGAGGGTACTCCACTCTTCCAGAGACACAGACAGTCGTGGCCCTTCGGTCCTGCGCTGTGTGGGATGGGTAGTGTGTTTTTGTGCCCTTTGTGGTCCCGGCCTCCAGCGCTTGGTGGGTGCCCTGCGCCTGAACCTCTTGTTTACCCCCCCCCCCAGGGGAGAGAGTTACAATTCTTCTGGCATCCTGGCTGCACTAGGCCCCTGTGTGAACTTCTGTCAAACACACATAAACACCAACACACACACACACGGGCTCACACTTCCCACTTCACCCACTAAACACATTCATTGCCTTCTCGCTAGTTAGACATTACCAGCTCTACTCTGGGTCCTCCTCCCTCTTAGTCTACCACAGGAGTGTTTTTATTGGACTCATCCGAGCTCTGAGCTTTCTCTCTGGACCGACCCTTTGATCCGTCGGCCCAGAGGGTACGTCGCCCCCACGCTTTTATTGTGCTTGAAGAGTTCTAGAGTTCACGAAGGCCTGTGCTTTTTATTGCCTCATGCACACAAATGGCACAGTAAGGACTAAAAGACCCATTAAACATTAGAAGTTATACTTTAGCGCGGTGACGGAGAAGGAACGCACAATAAATCTGGTTTACGGAGGAGTGACTCAGAAGAAAGCACAAAGACCAAACCTTTTCTCCTGTACATCATCAGCCATCAAATGCAAGGTAGAAAAGTAGTTTGTGAAGTCGCGTGATGACCTGATCATAAAACCTGACATGATCGTGGATCAGGTATTCTCCAGCTGCTGTCGACAGTCAGCGGGCAAAGTCATGTATGGCGCGATTATTTAAATGTTCTCAATATCGTTGTACTGTTAAATACAAATATTATTTTGATCTTAGCATGACGTTGGTCTGACTCTGATCTTTAAAGCAGCTGAAAATCGCCAGTAATTCGATCAGAGTGACGTGATGTTCCAGCGTCTTGATTCTTGTTATGCAGCTCCCAGATCTGATCTTGCAATCAAATTCGCTGCTTAAAATGTCACCACGGCGCATAACAAACATTTTCTGTGTTTTATAATTGCAATCGCTGCGCTTTAGTGAATCTGCACATACGCACACACACACTCATTGTGATCCACATATTGACAGATCAAAGTCCAAAGCTGCTCTGTCTTTGATCAATAGACTTATTGAGGAGAAAACATGCAATCTGTCACAGCTACATGCCTGTCTTTAACTCTTCCCTTCATGACCAGACGGTCTCTGGGCGACTCTCCTGTCATGTGACCACTACAAAGGCACTGGCCTTACTGGAGCCCGTTGAATATGTCGTTTGTGTTAATGGAAAGGGCGCGGGGCGGGGCGGGGGCATCACATCATGCACGCACATGACCTGGTAGGCAGATTCGTGGTGGGTTGCAGTGCTCGCAGTATGTTGTAGGAACACACAGTGATGCTAAGTGGGATTGATTAGATGTAGCTTTCGTAAAGAGGGAAGACTTTTACAGTTGATTTATATCATTCACTTCCTTATTTGGGCTCATTTAGGTCGGTTTAATTAAATGGATTATTATGGATCATTTTGAGAAATGCCTTGTCTTGCTGTATGGAAGAAATTGAAAGACCCGGTTCTGGTCCAAATCGAAGCTGATCCCCCCCCCCCCGGCCTCAGCCGCAACGCCTCCGCACAATTTAAAGTAGTCTTGCCAACAAACAAACAAAAGACACAACCTCCTGATGAATTCCTGTTATTTTCTAATCTGCTGTCCACAAATCTGCAGGGATTTTGTGCCTAATTGCCATCCATCTGCGTTGCTTCTCTCTTCGTCCTCCTCAAAGATAACGCCAACATATTTTTCCATCTCGATTGCCATGGTAACCAGAACTTCCTGATTACTAGTGCCAGTAGAGTTGGTAATAGCACCCTCTCTTTTCCCAGCCTTAAACACACACATTAGCATCCAGCCCCCCCCCCCCCCCCCCCCCTCCCTGCTCCCTCACTAAAGCAGCGATTCATTAAATATATAAGGCAGAGCTTTAAATAGAGATGGAGCTGGAGCAGGCTGCCCCTCCGCAGGCCGCTGGGGAGCTCATGAAAGAGAATCGGTGGCACTTTTTTGGCAGGGCACACACACATACACACACACACACACACACACACCTTATAGTGAGTGTCAAGAGTCCTCAACTTGACCCCCCACCAGCAGAAGACGCTGCGTCGGCAAATCCTGCCAGCTTCATTTCTCAGTAACTCACAATAGGTGTTGTTACTGTACAACTACGGCGTCTGCACTTCATACCAGCGTGGCTCTCCGGCCGTTGCTCTGCTGTGTTCTTTTGTTGTTGAGTGGGAAAAGCGATGACTTATTTATTAGACATGGTCTAATCAGGAGGATGCTTCCTCTACTCATTACTTTATTATCCTCTTCCTCCATCTCTATTTTTTTCCCCCCTCTGGTGGCTGGCAGGCTCTGTCAGTCCGCTCTGGTATCTCACTGTAATAATGTTGGAGGCTTATGTTAGTTACATTTAAAAAAAAAAAAAAAAATGAAAAAAGTAACTGTACGTTTGCACTTTTCATCTGACTTGCATTTGATAAATAAAAGTATTTTAAAAAAAACTGGTGATGAAGCAGAGGCCTTAAATACTTAAAGGGCCATTGCAAAGTTGAAATAAAACTGTAAGGACTGGGGAAAAAAAAACATTTTTGCATAAATAATCAAAATTTAGAATTTGTTTAAGTATTTTCCTTCAGAATTTCTATGTATGTGTTTTTTTTATTTACTGTGATTTCACAGTAAGTTGTAGTAACATGTGGTTACATTCCTCAAAGACACTCTCTCCTCTCTCAGCTGGTGATGTACATCGGCCAGGCGACTAAAGATGTGCTGAAGTTGCCCCGCCCTTTCTCGCCCCCAGTGGTCAAACTGGAGACGCGTGTTGACGCCGAGTACGGGCTGCCCTCCACCCACGCCATGGCCGCCACCGCCATCTCCTTCACGCTTCTGCTGAGTGCGCCCTCCAGGATACAAGTGAGCGACACTGATGCTGTGATTAAATACCTCCAAGCGGCTCCATGTGCTGTGTGAGAGATGCTTTCAGCAGCAGGTGGAGACGGATCAGGCCTTAAATAGGGCACAGAACCCGAACAGGAAGCGGTCAAAGTCACGCCCAAGAGGTCAGAGAGATCATTCACATCCAATGCCAAAGAGCAGTATTGAGAAAGATGCTAGTTCGACTCCGTGAAGAAGACAGTGATGTGATGGTGGTTGAAAGCCCAGAGAGGCCAAAAGAGAGAATAAAGTGTCAGGATGTTACGATAGGACCACAGAGTAAGGGGTTCCATCCATCCGTAAAAGGGGGGGTCGTCGACTTATGACCACAATTGGTTCCGAGCCGGCCCATTTTAAATTCATGATTCTGTTAAATGAAGAGTAGAAATAGGCAATTTCTGCAGAAAATGTCGTACACTCGATTCGCTCGCTCGCTTTCCGGTATGTCGTAAAAACACAAACGGACAAAACCAACAACAGACGAGTGCGGTCGTAAAAGTCTCCATTTTTTTTACAAGTAAAATTTGGTACACACACAAAAAAAAACCTTACCACACTTCTTCCATCTTTCTTATTGAAGAAGTGTGGTTTGTGTTTAACATTTATTTAAAAAATTGAATGCCTCAGATGTGCCCTTAACAAGATGCTAACCCTAACCCTTATCATGAGAATGTTATGCATAGTGACTAAAGCATCAAGACTAATTTTGTTACTCCTCTCACAAAATCAGATTTTCCATTGTTTTGTTTAATCTTTGTCACTGCTGCAAGTCTCTTGATAATCGCTGTCAAATATCCATTGATGTGCCACTTGTTTCTCTCAGCAGAGATGTATGAAATAATGGCTAAATATTTCTGCTAACAGCTAAGCGCTGCAAAACTGACATTGAATTTCGGTGGTTAATATTTAAGGTACCGGTTTAAATGAGCCGACTGACTCGTGCATGTTGCCTGTGATGCTTCTTTGAGGTACTGGGAGCCAGTGGATGGATTTTAATTGGTAGCTGAGTGGGATGATGGGGGGGGGGGGCTTTCCATCTCAGCCCCCCTGACTCAGTTGTTGGACAATGGGCCAGGAGGGGTGGGGCCAGCAATCACCATCAGTCACCATCAGCCACACCCGTTCACGCTGCTGTTTGGTCTCCTGATGGACTCGGCTGAGTCAATGACTGTCAATCCACCTCCTCCTCCTCCTCCTCTACTACATCTCCTCGGGTCTATGCTGCTACGTCAATAAAACTCTTGTGTCGTAATCAAACCGTTTTAATGAAGCCCGGCGTGAATGTTTGATCCTTCCTTTAGCGGTTTATGGCCTCTGCAGCCGTCGGCTTGATTTATAGTCACGTCATTCCTCCTGTTTCTCACTGCCCTCGTCTCAAGGTCAGAGAAATTATCCCAACAACCTCGAGACACTCCTTGTACAGTAGAGCCCTTAATCTTGGCCTGAAATTCCTCAAGGATCCCCCCCCCCCCCCTGAAAGAAAGGAGAATGGATAACTGTTGAAGGGGCTCCTGAATAGCCAGAAGGCCCCCGGGGCAACTCACCCAGTTCCCGCAGCAGGTCAGAGGTCACGACAGTCAATCACAGAGTGACCCCCCCCACCCCTCGCGCTCCTGTCCCCGGCATCCTTTGTGGCCATTCAGAAATAACTCTCTCTTCATGAACTACCAATGAATAGGCTTCCAGCTGCAAAAGACAGGAAAAAGCAGAAAGGAGGAGAAGTGGGGGCGGGGGGGGGGGGGGGGTCAATGAATACACTGGGCTTCTCTTCTCACTGTTATTGAAATGGTGGGTGGAGGGGGGGGGACAAAACCTGCTGCTATAGGTAAAGTAGGGTGGAAAAGACAGTAGAGGAATGAAGGAGCGGTGAACTCGAGGCAGACGGGACGGAGGTACGCATCGCCGTGGAGACGCCGGACGATCGGATGAACAGTAGGAAGGAGAGGAGGGTTAAAAATGTCCACGGTTACTTGCGTTGTGTCTTTAAGAGGGAATGTTAGGAATTCTGGCAACACAAAGCTTTCTGCTGTCAGAGATTTAGTCTTTTATCACTTCTCCCAGGGAGGGGCCGTGTGTCGGTCAGTTTGTGATTGGGGTATTCACATCTATGCAAATATCTGATCTGTGTGTGTGTGTGTGTGTGTGTCTCAGTTCCAGTTTGAAGTGGGCCTGCTGATCGCTGTGACATTGTCGTCTTTAGTGGGTCTGAGCCGCCTCTACACCGGCATGCACTCAGTTTTGGTGAGCTTTTCACGCTGCAGACACGCACGCACACACACACACACACACACACACACACACAGTAAAAACAAAGTAGTAAAATGTATGAGGAAAAAGTCGTTATTAGAACCATCTCCTTCATAATAAAAGGAATATTCATTCTCATATTGTGATTTTTACATAATATATCCGTTCTTCTCTAAGCTCAAAATATTTTTTCCCCCTCAATGCGACCCAAACGTCTGTTTTAAATTATAGCTTGACATTTTGACAAATAAGCCTATAACCTGCAGACGATTACCGGTAGCTTAGCTGTGCGGAATGACGGGGAACAGCTCACTAAATCTCTCCACCCGCTACCACACACACACAAAAAGAAATGTCAGGTGATGTTTTTTGAAGTGTTTAGTGAACCAGGATTTTTGGAAACAGTGACATAACCACCTGAAACACCACAAGCTATGCTGAAATGTTTAAACGTTCCTTTTTTACAGATTAAACAAACAGGATATTCTGTTTTAGAGACTTTTATTCAACAAAATTATTTTTGTTGAATACGTCATTCAGAAGAACATTTATCACAAGCTTTCATTGCCACTGGCAGAGAAACGTACCTTCTAACTGCTGTCTAGTCATTTATGTGGGATAATCTCACAAAGTACTCAGATCTTTTTAATTTGTGCTTTCAGGGATTCTGCTATTATCTAAAACCTATTATCCTTGTTCTGCTTTCAGGATGTGATCTCTGGGGTTTTCATCTCGGCCATGTTCTTGTTCCTCACCTACCCGTATTGGGAAACCTTTGACCGCTTGCAGCTCAACAGCCACTTCTCCCCCATCGTGGCCTTGTTGCTGCCCCTCTTCCTCAGCTACACGTACCCCGAGTTGGACCATTACAGCACCACGCGGGGAGACACCACCGCCATCCTCGGAGCCGGGGCAGGGTGCTCTGTGGGGTACTGGGTCAATCAGCAGCTGGGGCAAACCTTCGAGCCCCAGGGGGTATTACCTTTACCCCTCCCCACATTGACAGCTGACGCACTGGCACGGGGCGGTGCACGCTTTCTTGTGGGCGTGGCAGCGGTGGTGGGAACCCGACAGGTGGCGTCAACAGTGAGCCTGAAGATGCTGCGTTGGTGGTATGGCGTGGCGAAAAATGACACGAGCGCCAGGAGGAGGAAGGAGATTGAAGTTCCTCACAAGTTTGTCACGTACACGTCGGTTGGACTCGTCCATTCCATGTTGGCCAACAGAGTCTTTGTTCTCCTGGGATTACTTTGATCGATATGATTTCATACAATATTTTGGCCATCAGCTGTGAGAAATGATTGGCCGGAGTACTTGTAAAAAAATAAACATAATTGTAGACACGGTGCAGCGCTCTAACAGAAGCTTTGTGTATTTCAGAAGCTGCATATGCAAAAAAAATATGTATATATATAGTCCGAGAAGTTGGGCCAGACGTGCTCACACTCGTCAGGAAAGTCCTCACGAAACCAGTTTAACTGAAACGGAACTAGAACAGCGTCCATATTTCCCTTTGACTCTTGAAACCATCACTCGGCCGGTTAGTGACTCACAGAAAGCTGGAATGAAGGAGTTCACCGCCCCACGTTGCAGTACGACTTCAAGGAATGCCGGCCTACCTGTCGGACCGAGTTTATCTCAGAAAAAGGAGCGGCTACCGGCTACAACCAGAAAATAATAAAAACACGCCCGATGAATAAAAAGATCCGAAGTATCCAGTCAAAAGCTAGAACGTCTTTATTCCAACGTTTGAAGACGAGAATCTTTTGCTATCAAAGGAGGAACCGTTTCCAAACGGCGGACCTGAGCTTCGGTAATTGCATCACGCGGCTGCGGGATCGGATGTCTAACATCGTGTATCAGATTACATCACTAAAACATCCGACGGAACCGTCCGACGGAACCGATCTGTCGGCGTGACTCATATCTTATTGAAGGCAGCCACGTCCACGGACTGAACGTAACCCTCGAAGGCGGCGATGGCTTCCTCCAGCGTATCCGTGCGCACTTTATCGTCCTCCACCACGCACCCGATCTGGAGCTTCTTGATACCGTAGCCCACCGGCACCAACTTGGACGGCCCCCACAGCAGCCCGTCCATGCGGACGCTGCGGACGCACTCCTCCATCCTGCACATGTCCGTCTCGTCATCCCAAGGCTTCACGTCCAGCAGGATGGAGGACCTGGCGATGACGAGTGGCTTCTTGGACTTCTTGGCGGCGTACTCGGCGAGCCGCTGCTCCCTGACGCCGTCCGACCCCGCGACCTCCGCCTCGTCGTCCGACCCAAACAGGTCAATGTCATCGTCGCTTGCAGAAACGGAGGGAGTAGCCGGGAGGACGTGCCGACTCTTGGCTGACGGGAGGCTGGCCCTTTCCCCCCGGAAAGTCCGGATGTGGTCGTACCAACGGCGGACGTGGCAGAAGGTCGCCGACGGGACGGACGGGATGGCGTCGAACACGGACACGTCAGCCTGCGACGCTGCAAAGCCCTCCACGTAGCTTCTGTCTGCCAGAAAATCATCGAGCCCTTTGAGGCCAGCCGGCGTATTCACGTCTCCGAACACAGTGTTGGTGGACGCCGGGGGGGAGGGCGGGGCTCGCGCGGGGAACCCGTGGTCGACGACTTCCTGCGTGGGGACGTCGTGCGTGAGGGCGGTTTCAGCCGAGCGGCCGCTGGAAGAGCCAAGGCAACAAAAGCAACAGGAAATGAGTCACTGAGCTTAATTAGCAAGTCGCCCGAGGCGGAAGCGTCTAAATTAAGAACGGGCGTGCACGTACGAGCGCACGCGCAGATTCACAACTCAAACACAAATGGAGTCTCGTTCATTTTTAATTCCTCTGACTTCATTAGAAGTCGTCACTGACGTAGGAAACATCAGCAGCTCGACCCGTTTGTTTCCCCCTTTGCGCCGCTAAAACGGCATTTCCCCCCAAATAAGTGCGTTATTTGATCTGGATAAACAAAACGATTTCTTTTTTTTTAGCAGAGGGGCTTGGATTAAGGATGAGGAAGGTGAAATCACAGGAAGGGCTCGATGTCCATCTCCAGCGCCGAGCAGGGCACGGCGAGCTCGAAGCGGGTAACCACATCCGGGTGCAGCACGCCCAGACGGCCGACGCTCTTTCCACGGACGAAGATCTCTGCGCAGCGACCGGGGAAGAAGGTGGAATCTGAGAGGGGAGAGCAAAACGAATGATTCACTGATTTTAAAAGGCGTCAGTCAGAATCCATTGTGGGGCAGTTAAAGTGTAATATTCAGTGAAGTCGCACGTGGCAGCGACTCCCTCCTGCCCGGACTGCACACATCGTTTGCAGCTTTTACGGTTGCAACAAGCCAACATTTGAGATGCACGTGGAATTACTGTCCGCAGTGAAGATCGGTGGCTTCGGTACGACGAGTTCGTCGCTTAGACACCTGGTGCGGGTTGGCCTTTCCTGTTCCTCGCTCTGGTCAACAGCTATCCGTATTTCATCAATTCATTCCAGACAAGCCCGTAAGCTAAGAGGCACTGCCCCCTGTGCCTTTAAGAGGTTCTATTCTGACGCTTTACTCTGCGTTAGCATCAGGAAACGAGTCCACTTCAGCCCAGAGGGCGCTAAAAGCCTCCGATGGCGGCGCTAAGAGGCGTCTGCTCGCTTTGCTCAAAATCGCTTACTCGCCGGCGACACGAGACGACGGACGTGCCACAGATTCAACGTGATACAAGGTTACCATGGCAACAGCCCCACACGCACGCACACACACTGGTATGGCATTCTCCCATGGTGCACCGCTTCTCCCACGCCTCCCTTGCTAATCAGTTCCAGAGCCTGCCATACATGTTGATGCTCACTCGTCACCAGTCGTGTGTGTGTGTGTGAACGCGTGCAAAACACGTGATGCGTCTAAAGGTGTGAGAGTCAGACAGATGGTTCATTCCACGTGTTTTAGGTCTGCCGGCTGGATTACATCAGTTCACACGTCATCGGCTTGTACCATGAGCAAGAAGCCATGGCAACCGTATAAATAGCTCTGGTACGTCTTAAATAACCAATCTGTCAATGGACATCCTCGACGAGAGCCGGGCCACTTCCTGCCCGATGCTTTAAGATAGACGGGAAGATGCTGCATCAAATTAAATGCTTACATGTTGTTAAAAATACAGATGAAGAAAAATGCTTTTTAATGTCCCAAACATGTTTTGAGTTGCGTTCCAGAATTAAAACCAACAGCAGGTCATCAACAACCTCGTACAAGAAACCTCACGGAGTTCAACCCCCAACAGCACTCACAGGGGGGGGGGGGGGGGGGGCTGTGGACCAGGAGCTTCGTTCTTGCCTCTCTTCCCTCCCTACAATGGCCGCCACCAGGGTTCACATTTCTCACCGCATTGAGACTCACGTTTTGTCGTCCTGCTAAAGACGTCAGTGAAACACTAGAACACTTAGACGTCCAGTTTCTCGAACATCTTCAGCAGGACAAAAACCTCATCAAGCCGTTTTTCCAAGCCGCTAATGGACCCATCCTGACGCCGCGTGTCTGCGTCAGGTGCGCTCTTCGACTGGGGGTCGTGACCTTGTAATGCGGTTAAGGTCACGCTGACATCTGTGTGTGGATTCGGCTAACGTGTGGAGTGGATGGGCCGAGGGGGAGTGTCTGGTGCATTAGGGTGCTGCGGGCGCATGTCCATTTCAGTGCTCGTGCTCTGGACACCCAGCCCCCCCCCCCCCCCCCCCCCCCCCCCCCCCCCAGCAGTCTGTCTCGGTGCTCAGCACTGCAGTGCGAGACGTGACTCCCATGCACTCTCCAACGCTGCAAACTTTGCACGCCGTCATTGTTTTTCTTGCTTACGCCCCCCCCAGCTGTCGCTGTCCCTTCATTCCCCTCCCTTCTAATCACATCTCATCTCATCCCTTGTTCCTCTCCAGTTTCTGCCTCCCTCCATCCTCGCTGCTCTTACTCTCCGATACTCGAGCCAACTGTTTTGCCGTCTGAACGGACCGGCGAAGCGAAGAGTGCGGCTCTCCTGCAACGCGACCTTGAGAGGGAAAGGAGGCTGGAGTGCAGGAGAGAGAAAGCAGAGAACTAGAGAAGACAGATCCAGGGATCCAGAACTCTCTTTATGAGTCTCTCTGGGAAAGTGGGGGCTGAAACGTCCGTCCAGTGCTTCAGAACATTTTCTTACACCAGGATTAACCTAGGTGATGTATTTTCCTCCTCGGCCTGATGGACCACCCTCCCCTCTCAAAGCCGCCTACCGTCTGCAGCCTGGATGTGGTAGCCTTCCCCTCGTGCCGGCTTCACCTCCAGCAGCTGCATGGCTCGGTCCAGCAGGCCGTGGATCACTTCGAAGCCCGGACTCTTGTTGTAGTAAACGGCACAGAAATGCCGACGGTTCCTCACCCCGACATCTGGATGAAGGGCATTCAGAAACGGCACCAAAGACTTTAGGAAGTGAAAGTTAAAACAGAAACTGTGTATAATACTGCGCTGCAGGATGAAGAGGCTTCATCCTCTACTTCACGTGTACCTTTGGTTTCGTCCTTGTGCACCACATCAGAAATCTCAAACAGTTTGAGGGGAAGGGGCATCTTCCTGTTGGCAGCTATGGTCTTCAGCAGGCCTGGTAGCAAGGTGGTGCGCGCCACCTGGTGGTGATAAACAGAACGTGACAAAAACTTAATGTTTAAAGACAGGAAGCAACACTAACGTTTCAGGGCAGTCGTTATGGTCGTCTTTGCACGTTTTATATAATCCTGATTAGACAAGAAGTGTCATTTTCCATGACTAAACATCAACATGTCCTCATTTATTTATTCCAAGATATTTCCCTGAATAAGATTTGCAGCGCACACAAACGTTTAAGAGTGTTAAGCGGCTTTATTCTTCTCTACCTGGAACTCCGCCGTCTTGGGGTTGGAGATATGAACAGCTCCAGTCTCGGTGATCTTCTTTCCAAGCTTGTCTGCTATATCTTCTTGAGAACACTGAAGAAAGAGAACGAGGACAAAATTACTTTGAGTAAAGTTTCAAATCCAGCTCGTGCAACTCTTTGAGCCAATGCTAAATGTTTTAGCTAAAGGTTTAGCATTTAGCAAAAAGCAATCAATGCAAGAGTGACGCACGCAAAGACGCTTTTTGAGTTGATGCAGTGAAATCCATTATACAGCAACAGATAACCACATTTTAAAAACAAAAGTGACATTCATGCTGGACCAGCCAGGAATCGCATCGAGCTGATTTCCTGCATTTGGTAAACCTCGTGTTACATCATCCTTCGAGGAACGCTTTAACTCGGTGCGTCTTTCTCACCAGGGCAAAGTTGAGGGCCTCTGTAAATCCAGCCGCGGCGAGGTCTTGTCTCAACAGCTCAGTCAGTTTATTAAGCGGGAACTGTGGACACATCCAGCAAATAATATGAGAACACAGGAGTGTTCGGTGGAACACTAGACTTCGTGCACACACACACACACACACACACACACACACACGTGCAGAGGAAGACCCAGGGCACCTGGTTGGCTATGGTGTAAGTGCGTGGCATGGTGCGAGCGATGTTGTTAAATCCGTAGGCCATGGCCGCGTCCTCCATGATGTCGCAGGCATGCATGATGTCCGAGCGCGTCGGCGGTATCTCGACCTCGATCTCATCACCGACGCCGGTCGGCCGGGAGAGCAGGCACATCCTCGTCAGCAGCCGGGCGATGTTCTCCGTCGACTCGCTGTCAGAAACATCTTAACTACCTCGAAAAAGTCCTGAATCACTTTGCTTTGGCAAAAGACTCAGATCATCTCAGTATCGGATTACAAACGATACTTCTTGCAGGCACTTGTATCTTGATCTTTATTATAACGTTTGAGTCCAAATAGACTTACTTGATGCCAACTTTGCAATTAATGAAATCCCTGGATAACTTCTCCTTCCTGTAAGCCAGCTCCTAAAATAAAAGCCATTAAAAAAAATAAAGAGCAGGGAATTAGCAGACAGTAAAATAATTTCACGTCACACTATAGGATGATTGTATTGAAGACAGTACTGGGTATTTGCAGATCTTGCCATCTGGGTAAACCACCTCAGCCTCCTCCACTCTGAAGAGACCAGAGAAAACATCACTCATTGTAATGTTCTTACACAACAGTCAATTATTGATCTTTAATTGTGCAGCCAATTAGCATGAAGAGAACACATTAGTGGCCTCAAGCCGCTAAGAGATGAGACAGATGTGGGACTTGCGTAAAGGGCTGTGCACAGTATTCGCTGAACATGGTCACCAACGTGTCCAACACAATCTTTGCCTGGAAAGTTGAGATCCAGTCAGTTCTCCCTGCTAACATCGACTGATCAGCTTCTCGTGTGACTTCGTTCTGAAGCTTGCGCTACCTTTGTCACGTCGGTGGCCGTACACTCAATGAAGACGTTCCGCGTCTTCAGGGTGATTTTTGAACGGTCTCCTGCACAGAAAAAAAAAAACATTATTTCATGAATTTTAGGATTCATTCAAATTTTTTCCTCCTGAAATTTTATTTGTGATTTTCAAATTTTTTTACAAAATGAATTTTAAAAACCCATTTTTTTAAACTTTTGTTAGCCACTATCACATTTGTGCGATGTATGCGATGATACGTGAAGACAGAGACGGCACTCACCGTTGATGATGGGAGGCATGGACAGGACGACGCCATTACTGTCGTAGATAACGGGATACACGGGCTTGTCTTCAATAATGTGAAGGTAATGCTTCAGGTGGCCGTCTGTCTGTCCAAAGCAGCGGCAACAGGTTAGCGCCAGTCAAACGGACGAGCGGCTGCTCCTACCAGC
Source organism: Brachionichthys hirsutus (assembly GCF_040956055.1). Taxonomy (NCBI): domain Eukaryota; kingdom Metazoa; phylum Chordata; class Actinopteri; order Lophiiformes; family Brachionichthyidae; genus Brachionichthys; species Brachionichthys hirsutus. The sequence continues at coordinate 3,866,899 of NC_090907.1, forward strand.
CGGTCGGATGTTCACCTTGTAGAGACTCATGAGCTGCGTGGCGGTGTACTCCTTGGTCTGGTTCAGAGGCTTGAAGCAGATGTCTCCAGGAGGTTTGGCTGTGTATGTGAACGGACCAGAGATGGTGTCCAAGTCATGGGTTCCGATGGCCACCAGGCTCCTCTTCCTGCACACAGGAGAGAGGTGGGTGTTAGCAACGCTCAAATGTAGCTAACTAAAGCAAATTAATGTCATGTAACTCCTTAAATCTAAGATTTTGCTGCTTCACTTCAACTATAACTGTCAAATACATCTATATTATATCTAAAAACATGTCTGTACTTCTGGGTCTGATGAAACAATACAATTTGAAAATATCTCGCACTCTGGAAATTAATCAACGGAAACAAGCCCGCAAGGGCTTTTTTGAAATGCTCCTCTTAGACAGGATGTTTGACGTTATTTGTACTGTAATACATGCTACTGTTTGACTGTACTTGTACTGTAATACATGCTACTGTGTGACTGTACTTGTACTGTAATACATGCTACTGTGTGACTGTACTTGTACTCTAACATTCTATCTAATAAATATATTCATCATCATCATCACCCAGATCTTTAATTACTTACAAACAAATGCAATGCGTGAAATTAATTGGTGGATTAGCGATTAATGGAAGCAGTCATAACTTCCTCAGTGGCGCATTCTCGCACCAAAATGTGCGAGAATGCAACGAATACGAACAACTAGACATGAATTCTGTATTCAAAAATAAATAATAGTTAAATCAGTTTGTTGCAGCATCTGCATGTTGAATCTACTGAGCAGGTCAAAGCATGATTTTAAGCCGTGTTCTCTGCTGGTTTTACAAAGCAGACAAATTAAAAAGGTGAAATCAAAGCATTTAACAGGGAATAGCAATCATCACCACTCAGAAGGTGCCTGTTGGGGTTCTACATTTGACGTTTTTACTTCGCTTTAACAGCTCGTCTCACCTGCAGACGTTCTGGTGGAGTTTCTCCTGCAGCTCGATGAAGCTGTCGTAGCGCTCTTGCGTGAAGGTGATGTTCCTCAACACCGCCGCTACGGCGTGGGGTCTCACCGCCGCCGTCTGCGCGAGAAGAGCATTTCAGTAAACACCGTGACAACAGACGGATACACTTTAAAATCGCTACGAATGATTTATTTAGCATCTAAATGACAATTGGACATGACCCACCTCCTTCGTGATTATGAGCTTCTGAGGCTCACCGCTGGCCGGGCCGACACGTCTGTAGCGAGGCGCCTCCGACCTGCAGCGCAGATGTAAAGACGCAAGCACTGAATGCACGACGTCCACAGTGCAGAAGCACCTTGTGTTTAATCACAATCCAACACACAAGAAGGTTTCACAGCAATCAGACCACGGCTGTGTGTTTCATTCCAAACCTTCATTTTAGAATAGCTGGCGAGGCAAAACTCTCCTGCCTTCAGTGTAAATAAAAACAACCTCGGCATACATTTAACAAATGCCCTTCACCCCCCCCCCCCCGATGACCCGCCGGAGTTTAAGATGGCACTCACATATTCTTGAACACCTGCAGGCCGCGGACCAGACCTTCCAGACACAGCAGGTCATACCGGTTGGCCGGCACATCGATCTTATAGAGGATAACATCAGACGCTGCCGCTGCTCTGGAGTCGCCCTGCTCTCGGCTGATGATGTCCTTCTCCGAGGTCTGCAAGCAGAGAAGAGTCACGCCTCGACGCAGTGGATGCTGACATTAACATATCGGCAGATCTATCCTCTCATTAAATATGAACAATTATTGTCATTCTATGAAGCATATTTGTAAAATATATGTCTAATTCTGCATAATTAATTGCGTGTTGACTCACAATCTCATCCAGCTCCAGCCCGAACTCAAAGCAGAGTTCGTCAAACTCGTCGTCAGCTGGAAAAAAAGCAGTTTTTAATGAAATGTCTCTTTGCTGCTGTGTTTATATGTCAGACGCCGCCGGGAGGGGGAAATGATGCAATCACGGTGACATCCCATAATAAAGAGATGTCAGTGCGCTCAGAACATTTCAGATTTGCAACAAACACCAGCAGAAATTAATGTATGTTCTTTCTGACGCCACATTGAATTGCTTTTATTTGATCTTTTCATAAGTATATGTCAGCCCAGACAGCAAAAGGTAAGCTAGCCTGATAGCTGCTAACCGATGCTAACGCAGTCAAACATCCATTTTCTCCCTGTTAGAAGGGAGAAAGCCATTTCAGAACCAAGCAGGTCGTTTCCATGACACAAAAATACAATAACTACGACCTACTGTAGGTTCTGCCCAAGGCTGAGAAGAGAAGGTCCCGTTTTATTCCGACAGTCGGCATGTTTGCGGCTAATTCCCCTCAACCCCGTGGAAAAGGACCCGTCCGACACGCTGCAGGTGTCTCGATCGGTGCCTGATTAAAATAAAACGGATTTAGTTAGAAACGCTGTATTAAAAAACAAAAACAGTGGAATCCTCTTTTACAAATGTTACTTATTTAATCCGAAATTGGATCCTTGAGAACTACATACTTTAGTCAGTTCATTTAGTCCAAATCATGACTCATAGTCATCATTAAATATTTTTGTGAGCTGAAGGACTTTTTATATGGACAATTTTCTGATGAAGGTTGGGTTGGAAATCATTAATATTTAGCAATATTCCAGCACATCTAAAAGTGGTTACTACACCAGATTTTTAAAAAATGTTTTAGACACAAAACTGCCATGAAATCAAACAATCATAGAGTATCAGGGGCTGGATGTACTTGAAATAAAGCCCTCATGCACAGCAACAAAGAGAACACACTGTGATGCATCATTAAAAGTAATCTAAATATGAGAAATAGCATTATAGATGACTTTTTTCCTGTCTTGTTGTTAGAACAACATGTCAAAGGTCAAATATTTCATAGTAGGCCTATATCATCTAAGAATGTGGAGGCAGTAGGCAGCAGTCCTCATTTAACCATTTAAATGTTCTAGTAAAATGATTCTAGTCTGGCTGTCTTCAAGACAGATATCACTCTGTCTCTGCAATACGCTTTGAAATGCATCACAAATACTATCATACAAGCAGCTTTTTCTATATTTTAACAATGTCATGGAAACTTCCATTGAAACGTGTCGCGTGTTGTGACAGCTGAGCATCCCAGCTGTGCGTGGTGTGCCCTGGTCTGCATGAAGGGATTTACGAGACTATCTGGGTCAAAGTCGACAATTATCCGTAGGGAAAACTTTCAAGATGACATAGTAGGACATTTCTTCTTCTTTACTTGCTTTTTAAGAAATACTATTGTTAGAAGTTTATGCTATCTGTTATCTCTGCTAGAAGGAACAACTGGTAGATTCCCCCCCCCCCCCCACAATCTTTTTTGAGTGCATAGCATTGGCAAGACAACTTAAACCTAAAATATTAACCTTCAGAGAAATTAATGGCTGAGAAAACTTTGCTAGATCAGCAGCTATTTGGACCACCGATCAAAACCTTGTTGTCTTTTCAGGAATAAATAATAAATGTCGTGAAATAATTACTGAAAAAGTGCTGCAAACATTTTGTCCAACATCCAATGGTGTATGACACAGGCCTGGTAGTTCACTGACATTCTTTCAGGCATCAACTGACAAATAGTTTCTGTGTGAGGTGAAACAGGTTCAACATGTAAAACAGGGGCCTCAGCCAGGAGGTCGACACGTTAAAGAGAAATGGTGGAGGAAGCAACGATCAGCACTGTGTTCCCAAAATGTTCTGTTCTTATCGCATTCAAACTACGCTGGCCAAAATGCTGCAGAGATTGTTGTTGTTTACGACAGAGGACTCAGACCTGTAGCATCGTTATAGAGTAATAATAATAAGGACTTACTGTGTGACTAAATTACTGTGAAGCAATTATTTCTTATGTTTATGCATTGTGTGAGGCAACTAATTGTTACGTTTGAAGGGAACGACAGGTTAAATGACTCAGAGATAAAGGGACAGGTGTGGGAGAGTGGGAGGGAAAGCAAATACATTTGGGACAGTAATCTCACCAGATTATGCCACTCCCACGTGATTTTATTTTTCTCTTTTCATCATCTCAATGTCTTGAGATCCAAATGAGGGAAATAACAAAAACTGCCCTCTCAAGATCTAATTTCTGCAGATAATTTAAATTATGACGTAATAATGAAATTTATCTTTATTGTTTATGGTTTCTTTTCTATTTGATTAAAATAATCTCAACTGCAACAGGGGTCCTGATGTAACAGGGGGGGCTCCTTCAACATTATGGTCGCGGCTCCGGTTATGGTTTCTGCGCGTGTCCGCCCGTGCGTGCGTGCGTGCGCGTGTCCTCTTGCCACTTCGAGGAGTCGTTCCATCTGGCCCGGCCCTGAGTACGCGCCACCTCGACGAGACCAATCACAGCGCAGATAATCCCCCCCCCCCCCCCTTTCCCCTTTAACGACATGAGTCGCACGTTACTTCCGGACTCAGATTGCACAGTGCATTAGGGTTTGGGTTCGAGCCCGCGGATCCGTTCATCGAATTCTTTTTTTTTTTATAGAACGCCTGAAGACAAGGACGCCGGGTTCGGGTTAACCGACGCGTGGAAACATCCACAGGTACTTCTATGACGCGCGTGTCCGTCCCCCCAGATGTGCGGGGATGCTGCACCAGCCAGATAGAGAGAGAATTCTGGAAGTGAGGAGCTTGTAAAAAAAAAAAAAAAAAAGGGGGCCTTATTTGGAATGATTTCAGAAATCTAACATATGCAGGCATTAAATATCTAATATAATATAGACATTTTCGCGTATAAAATGAGAACAAAAAGGAAGTTCTTGTGGTTCTGAATGTTCTGAATAACACGTTTATAAATGGCATTATGTTGTTAGCTGCTATTTAATATCGGACAGTATGTTTCCCCCCCCTGAATTCTGCTGAAGTTGAGTCTGCAAGTTTGCAAAATGTGTCAACATGGAGTATTTTATTTAGAAAATCTGAACCGGAAGTTCTGCCTCCATTGTAGGAAGCTTTATATATTTTAAATATTTTTTGTTACAAGTTTTTAAAACTAAATATTAACGTATACATACAATTGATAATAGCATGGAGGTTGCTACTGGTGTCCAAACGTCATGATGTGTTTTATTTTCTACACAAATGAGGTGCTCATATTTGTGTTGCAGTGCTACTGAGTAAATGACGTGTGTGTGGTAAATAGTAACTAGTGTCGTGTGGGGGGGTGGTATGTAAAGACCATTCTAATTATGGCTTGTGTTTCTATATAACCATGCTGACATGGATTATATGGGATTATCGGTCGTCTTTCCCCTCACGCTGCCTGCCTTATGCTAACGATGAACCATCCTATGGCGAAGGCTATCAGATGCTGCAGGCCCATTGGAAGCCTCATGTACCTACAGACAGAGATGATATTGTCTCTCAGGGATGGCCCAACGTGACGGAGAATCACACACACACTCGTGCTTTTTCACTCTGGCAGCCATAGTTCTCAGAAGTGCAGTGGAGGAGGACAAAAGTGCGCATTATTACGCTGTCGCAAACAATGTCGCGAGCACAGAGTCTGCTGAGCAATCATTAAGAAGCAAAAATCCAATGCTTTTAAACGGATCATAAACACAAGCCAGACGATTTAATGGCGATTAGACAAAGGGAATGTGTGTTTGGACAAAACGAGTGAAAAGCTGCAGGCTGATCCGTATAATCCAGCCGTGTGTATTTTGTACTTTCACCCAAATTGAGATCAGACTTTGAACTCTTTTGCAAGCTTTTTATTATGTCACAATATGAGAATACATGTTTGCAAATCTTTACACGCCCACTCTCATGAACAATGAACCACACACACACACACACGTGTGCAGTCTGACCGTCGGGATGTGTCGTACGGGTGCGTGGTCTCGCCACAATGGCCACGTTGAACTTGGTGCAACGCTGCTTATAGTCGAGTGGGTGAAAGCGCGCTGACGTCGGCGCACAAAAAAAAAAACCCTATTCACACAATCTCTAGAGGAAGCCGTGCCAGACACACACACACACACACACACACACACACACACACCAGCTCACCCCACCACAACTCAGCCCATGGCACAATAATACTTAACGAATCCAGTGAATGGAGGCTGCCTGTTTGGGCCTATTGGCAGCCATTGATTGAGTAGCTGTCTAAATATCTCGACTGCCTGCTTGTTGCTATTTAAGGAAAGCGATAGATGAGAATCAGGATTCCTCGTTTGTTGCCCTGGGCCGGATTAGGGTTTAGCACTCTTTATGCAGGCTGGTCGATCAGGTTGTGCGTTCATGAAGCAGTCAGTAATCCACATCTCACAGCCTCTCCTTCATGTCTAAACTGACTCTCTGAGCCCCCCCCCCCCCCCGTGCACACAGAAGCACTCCCCATCATGCAACCGGAGGCCCAGACTGATAAACTATAAAAATGATTGGTGAATGATTTACAGAGACGTGAACAAGACCTTTTTGTCGGAGTGCAGTTGTAAACTGCAGGCATTGGGGATGTTTACCAGTCGGGGAGTGTCTCATAAAAGACCTGATGGCGATGCATTCAGGGAAATCTGGGTTAAAGTGTTTCCAGAGTCGAAAGGATAGAAATCAGGACATAAAAAAAAAAAGACTCAGAAGTCGTAATTATGGGTTCTTTCTTCATAACTGTAGGAGACTATATCATTAATTTGTGCTTCTATTTTTTTGCCGTTATATTAAACTATATATATTTTTTGTCAGTGCTTCAGTAACATGAATAGTAATTCTGTTTCGACAGCCTTTTTCACCGATAATGATTATCCCATGATATCAGATGAGAAAATTAACAATCTGATATTTTTTGGGGGCTCCAGAAATAATATCCTGAGATAATTAAAATGCATAAAGAATATAAGAGGTTCTGGTTGGGGTCCCTTGAGGATTCAGATTCTTTAAGGTGGTTGAAATAGAGAAAATCTATTGGTGGTTGGTCTGAAATTAAAATAGATTAAAACCGTATTTATTTTGTCTACACACAATTCATCAGTGGAAGATGACACACAGCAGGGAGAAGGAGACAATAGAAGAGAACGGCAGTTTGGCCTGAGCTTCGGGTGTCGTTTTGTATAAACCTGTAACGTCCTTTGATGAAGGTGAACAAGACACCAAGCGGAACACCAGAGAACCCCGCCGGGAGCAGATGGTCGTCCGGGAGACTGATGCTGGGTGAAGCCTCTCGTTTATTGATGAGTCTCAAAAGGACGCTGGGGAGACGAGCGTGTTTCACCGTGTGTCAGGTTCGGGAGGCGAGAAGAAAGGCGAGCCTCTCCGTCATATGAATAATGAATGGTTGCTTCCAGAATATCCCATTATGGACATTTAGTTTGTGTATGTGTCCTCACCTTTTTTTAATTGGACCGAGTGGAGATGTCGATATGCGTTCTGGTTATTCCTCCAGCTGGTGGCCTTAAAAGACATTTTAAGAAGCTTATTATCCAGAATATCTAATTCTAAGGGAGGCTGCAGTATCGAAAATGCTCGGCTATCGTCGTCGAAATATCATTCTAATGTGCCTATACCTTTTATAAAAGGAAACATGCATGAATGAAGCGAAACAGTGATGGCAGATTTGTGAAGTAAGGCAGCGTTGAGTGTAAACATCTATGAAGCGGCGTTGCTCTTTGTGTTCTAGACTGTCTGCTGGTTTGGAAACCCCATCAGACACACTCACACCTTCATTCAGAAACCGCTCACACACTCCTCACACTTGACCTTTTAACCTCACCCTCGTTCCTCGCTCCAAAACATGTTCAGCGTTTTCCCCTTCTCTTTGTGTCTTTGAGGCTAACAGCTAATATCACAATATGCGGACACTTGTTTTCCAGGAGTCATCTGGCCGGAGCTCGAGTGAAGCTGTCTTAAAGAAAGAGAAGAAAAAAATACAGAATTGAAAAGAGGAACTGACTTCAGCGGAGGGAGTTTTGCTCGTAACTTGCACACGTTGTCCCCGCCGCTTCGCCAAGATGAAGCTGGAGGGGGATGTCAGCCCCGTACTGGTACTCCTCTTCCGCCTCATGGTTTGGATCTACGCCCTCATCAGCTTCCTGCCTTCCTGCGTGCTTCGCTTGGTCTCCACACCCGAAGGGGGATTTGGCGGCTCTGAGGAGGAGCGTGCTAAGAGAGTGAAGGCCCGCTCCTTGCTGGGACATCCAGAGGGACCTTACAGAGCGGTGAAGGCCACCAAGAGGTTGGTGGCGTCACTGCAGCCAGGGGTGGACACCCTGGATAAAATGTTTGAGCGCTCAGCCAGGAGGTTCCCAGAGAGGCACTGTCTCGGGACGAGGGAGGTGATCAGCGAGGAAGACGAGCCGCAGAGCAACGGGAAGATGTTCAAGAAGGTAACTGGTGATGCAGGAGGTCTGAGGAAGTGGTAGCACGTAGCATGTAGCAAGGAATAAAAGTCAATTCTAAATGCAAGAGGAAGAAAAAAACATTGAGATGAAAGAGAAATAACTTCAATATATAATCAAACATTTCTCATTTCTATTCTTCCGTTGGAGTCTCATTCAGATGCGTGAGACACGGCACGCCTTCAGAACCCGTTCATTAGACGCTCAGAGCAACAGAAGATTTAAGTAAAACAGCAAATCAACTTGAATGTTCACCTGAATGTAATTACACATACTTTAGTTGCACGTAGCCTTCTGCCTCATAACTGCATGTCATCTTTTCCTGAAGCTAAACCTGTAGTTTTGTCACCTCATCCCATACAACAAAACTGTTTGACATGTTTGGCTGGAAGTCTTTTTTCCAAAGTGGGGCTCTGGAGGAAATGTAAAAAAAGAAATCCGGTTCAATCTAATCACAGTTTTAATTCTTAGCATTATTATTTCCAGACAGAGTTCATATACAAACATGTCTTTTTAAACTTTTTGCCATTATAAGTGGGTTTATAAAGCATAAACCAATATCTTGGAGCTCTTTCAGTGTTAATGTTACCCGAGCATGCTGCATAGTCATGAGTTACCTATGAATTATTCCACTAATCCCAACAGCCGGATTCTTCTAATCCATTTAAACCCCCTCTGTTGAAGCTGCAAGAGAAAACACGTGGCCTCCAACAAGTGGCTCTAAGCCCCGTTTCATCATCATCCATGTGCCTTTGCGTGCAATACCCTTTAGCAACCACCAGGAGGTAGTATGGCCCCACTGATGCGTTCAAAGATTATAAAACAAAATATATGTATATATATTTTATTGAATATAAAAGTGAACAGTACACAACAAAAATAGTCTTGTGTGTACAAAACAGTAAATTAAAGATGCCGGGGGGGGGGGGGAATGACACAAACTAAATCCAGAAGCCTGCGTTAATCTACTGCTCAGCGATAACGCCCATGAGATGCAGAGAGAGGAATTAGTTTGCTCCTGACCGTTGCTTTTTCACTTCCCTTTGGCTTTAATATGAAGCAGGCCGAACATGTGACAGTGGGAAACTCCTGTGGGGAAACGTATTCTCCAACACACAGTAAAAACAGGAACATCCTCACGTCTCGTTTTATCAGCGCACAGGGCTTTTATTTATAGTGATTCCAGAACATTGCATCCTCTGAGCACTTTTTTTATTCTCACTGTGCTTCATCAACAAAATATTACGACTCTTCTCTCTCCCACACTCTCCTCTCACCCTTAGGTGGTTCTGGGTGAGTACCACTGGCTCTCCTACGAGGAGGTCTTCACTGCTGCATCCCAGCTGGGCAGAGGTTTGGCGTCATTGGGTCAGTGGCCCAAAAATAACATCGCCATCTTCTGCGAGACGCGAGCCGAATGGATCATCTCGGCCGAGGCCTGCTTCATGCACAACTTCAGATGTAAGGACTTAGACTTTGAGCAAAGTCCTCGATGCAAATGTAGATGAGATCGGCGTGCACGCCAGGTAGAAGAATCAGCCTCTGTTCTCTGTGTGGCAAGCAGGATGTTCGCTTTCTGTTGGATGATTATCAAAGGAGTTATTCTACTTCTGAAGCTCTAGTTTCTATCCCTTTAAGGACTTTTTTGCTTTCACTTGGTCAGCTTTTGGTTGCTGCTAACAAAAAAGTCGCTGGAATCCACTCAGACTTTTATTCCCATTGACCCGAACCCTATTGGAACAATTAAGAATATATTTATATGGCTTCCAAGTGCGTCACAAAGTGACACGCAACCAAAGAATGCAACTTAAAATCTAAACAATATGATAATTATTTTATTCCTCGGGCGTTAATGCGTTGAGGAGCCTCACGGTGACGCAGAACGATCCCACGCCATGTCGTGCTGTCAGGTCGGGCTGTCACTGATTCCGTTTTGCATTGTTTCAGGCTGATTTACAGCCATTTCTGTTTGTGTGTGTGTCGCTACGCTAGCTTTAGTTGAAGCCCTGCCGAGACAGAAGAAGGTCAATTTGTCTTTCCTGTTTTGCTCTTATGTGTGTCCCATCTATCCTCCTTCCTATCATCCATGTTTCCTCTCTCTCTTTTTTTTTTACATCCATAGTGTCAGCTTGTAGCACCAGATCTGTCACTTCTCTCGTGTAGCAGACTAATGAGAACGCTGTAACTGTCAGTGCAGAGCAGTTTCTTCACTCGAGAAAGGTCCGGATGAATCGTTTATCGATGATTGCTGCAGGTCGGGTGATATTTCAAACATCTGACTGGCTTTGCATGAATGCAAATTAATCCGCAGCATGTTGCTCCAAATTAAAGGATATTTCGTTCATGTCATTTAAACCACAGAGAAGATTGGAACTTTAGGTCTTGCAGCCCGTTCGGTGCAGAAGCCAGTCCCGGGGGATTCCCCACTGATGTTCTGTTCTAAAGTGTTCTTTCATTACTATAAGCATCCATAGAAGCACTTTAAATTCATTCAATCTCTTTGATTGTCCACAAAGGACCTTCCGTTCGCTCCACGCGCTTTAGTTTACGCCCCATTAAACAGTCGTACTTTGAGAATGAGCTGCGAGCAAACGGCAATAAAGCGTCACTATAAAGCATCCCTCGCTCGCTGGCACACACAAACAGCAGGGTGGTGAAAAGCGAGGGGTGGGGGGCGGGTGGGGGGGGGGGGGGGTGAGAGGAGTCAAAAGTTGGACAGATGAAGGAAGACATGGAGAGGAGAGAGGGGGCGATGGCGTCAGAACAGGGGGGTGAGAGAGTCTACGTGAACATCTGATGTTGACAGAAGCAACAAGCAGTCAGCCAAGGACCCCCACTGAACTCTGTGTGTGTGTGTGTGTGTGTGTGTGTGTGTGTGTGTGTGCGTGTGCGTTTGTGTGTGTGCGTTTGTGTGGTGTGGTGTTGTGCTTTAAGCTCAAAAAATGTCTCAAAATGTCATTTTGATAGATTTTCATAATTGCTCATGATCATTTTCTCTGTTAGAATGCGTGTGATTGTGCGTACGTGCGTGTTCACATGCATTTGTCAAGCTGGGGCCCGCTCCATTGTTTAGATCTCACAGCTGGAGGTGTCATGGCCCTCGTCCACGCACACATTAGCAGAGCAGGAAGTGTTGGAGCGCCGTGACGCAGGGATGGGAACGTCACAGTGTCCGTGTCAGGATGTGGGTGCGACTCTGCATGTCGCCTCCTGTCCCTTCGCTCACCTTCTCTTTTGCTCTCGCCTCCTGCCCTCTATGCATTTTTATTCTGACCCGAGACCAGTTTGTTTCTGCTGCTGTGACCTTTGATGCAGGAAACCAGCAGCAGGCGTGCTAATTCGCTCTCATCACTTGTCTCGAGCTCCGCTGTGCAGATGCAGAAGTTTTTTTTTTTTTCTGGAGAAGACATGCTGATTATTGCGTATCTTTCTCAGCATCTCCTAATGGACTAGCTCAGGAAATGACATCGACACATCCCGTCACATAATTGCAGTAAATCTAGAATCAAAACAGTGATGTCAATGAAAAATCACCTGACACACATTGTAATATAAAATGCCTGACATTAAACACGGAAGACCCTGACTAGTCAATATCAGATTTTAACTGGACCTCCGCCGAGCATCTCAGTCCCCCTGTATTGTGATTTACACCAGAAATAATGACCCTGCATTTATTTGAATGTTCGCATCCCCAGAAGAGCTTGGTCAGGCAGCGATGGCTTGCGTCCCATTGGCTGTGCTTACGGCCTCTGGAGTTGGCCGATGATGTCATTAGTTCAAGTGGGGGCCGAACCGCTGCGACTGAGCGTTGCAGACTGAGCGCACGTACGTTAGCCACGTTCACGCACGTTTCAAGTGCTCTTTATTCTCATTTTGACATCAACAAGAGGGAGAACTCTGTTGCACGACGAGTGTGTAAACATACTAAAGTATAAGCCCTCCTGTAGAGGAATTATTATTTCTTTTTTTTTTATGACTGTGTTGCAGTGGTCACCCTTTACTCCACACTGGGAGGTCCGGCGATCGTTCACGGACTGAACGAGACTCTTGTCACCCACATCATCACCAGCAAAGAGCTCCTGGAGACCAAACTCAAGGTTGCATGTCATTAAGATGTGATATTTCAGATGTTGTAGTCGTTCCAAAGCAGCAGGGTTTAGGTACCTAAATAAAAGCACCTGCGTGATCGGCCTTGATACGAGAAGCAGCTGTATCAATACATATATTGTGCTTCGTTCTCATGCCTAGTTGTGTGTGTGTGTGTGTGTGTGATTTCCCAGGACATCCTAATTGACGTTCCGAGGCTGCAGCACATCGTTGTAGTGGACGGCACCTCGGCCTCGTGGCCCGAGCTTCCACGTGGCGTCAGTGTCCACAGTATGTCTGCTGTGCAGAAGCTGGGCGCCGGCGCTGAGAGTGGTAAGTGTGTATTCCTACGTCCATTCTGCGTATAAAGAGATTGAAGAATGGATGCGAAAATCATTTCCTGTTCAAATTAACTGTGAGCTTTGGGGAGCAGTTTAACAGCGACTGGTATCAGTCCCACTAGGTCATGTGAATGAGGAAATGCACACACATCTGTCTCGGATTAACGTCGATATGATGCTTATCCAGTTCGTGGATTATGGACCCTTGAAGCTGAACTGGTGTCGGTTCATGTGCGGCTAAGGAAGGAAGTCGTTGGAGAAAGGGAGGATGGAGCTCTGGGATTCAGTCGGGGGGTCATGTTTACACACAGCGCTGTTAACTTCACATGACATCATGTCCCAGAGCAGAGAGTCTTGATGACTCACACTCGTCCCTTCATTTGGGTTTTGTTGGGCCTGCTGCACTCAGACACCCGAGATCTGGATTGTCTTGCACCATTGGGTAGTGAGGCAAAATAGTTCGTCATCAAATTCCATTTGTTTCAGGGAAGTCCAGTAAAAAATCTCGACATCGGCTGAGTTTTTCTCGAAAAGGAGGGACTAGTCAAAAAAGATAGTTGTTTACCTTCTGTCGGAAAGTCTTTGTTGCTCAGACTCTTCAAGGCAGCTGTGATAGGAGGTTGCAGCTTGGTGGTGGTGGCGGATGAATCTGTGCAGACTGCTGATGCAAACATGAATGTAGTTGTGTATTCAGATGGTGTCAGGTAGAGTATAAAACAAATTCCAACACCTGTAGCCTTCAGGCTGACTGAAGAATCCCCGCCTCCCTCCAGTACAACACTTGATAGGAGGTACTTTTTGCATTCATGGAACATGAAGTCTGGATCAGCAGAGGATAATCTAGTCCCCACAAAGCAGTGGAACCGAGGCTTTATATTTTTATTCCATTTGATTAAGTCCGTGTGGATTACGTATAAAGGCCGTTTCAGTTTAGCCTGTGGTCTTCCTTTTGCGTGGTCAGTTTCCTGTTTGGATATTTCACCAGCCGGAAACTGTAATAACCGCCGTCGTCTGCTCTCACGTGCCGTTTGTGCCTCGATGCGGTCGCCAACAGGCGAGCGTGACGAGCCGCTGCCTTCGGACATCGCCGTGATCATGTACACCAGCGGAACCATGGGGGCACCGAAAGGCGTCATGATCTCCCATAGCAACATCATGGCTGGCAACGCGGGAATGGCCGAGCGGATACCCAACCTGCGGTAGGTCCTTCAAAGACGTGTCTAAGAAACAGAGGCGACCGACCGCATTGGGGAATGCAGGGATGTTCACGTTAACCGGACGAGTGGCGGGATCTTTCCTGCAGCGTTTTGATTGGACGCTGGATTTATTAAATGCTTTACTCTGTCGTATCATTTTATTTTGATATGCAGCTAATAAAACAAACCTCTTGAGCTTTTCCTGTGACCTAAATCAGACATTTAACAGGGAGACGTGGGCTGCTAATCAGGAAGTGATGCTTCTGAAGTTCATTTCAGGGCAAATAAAGTTGTGCGTATTTATATATTTATATCAATATTGGTGTTTTCTTTTTTTTTTTGCAAATTTAGCTACTTCCTGTATGCACCTAAATCTGTATATGCCCCAGAAAGTCTTGCTGCATCTGCGATGATGAGTAGTTTTCCTGATCAGACTTCCCTCTGAAGTTGTGAGATAACGCTGTAAAATTCTCTCTGGCTAACTTTGCGCAAGTACGAGTCAGCCTTCATGCTTACATGAGGGTTGACTCGTACTCCCCGGCTCTCTGGGGAATGACGTGGGGGAGGAAATGCAAAAGGGAGGGAGTTATGGGGAAGAGGATGGAGCTTAAAGTGATGGTACGATCTCAATCAATCCTCCTTTAATAATTTAGCTGCGTAAATCTCCTTTTCATGTCATGCAAAGAGTTGCACAAACCATTAAAAGGTTGTTCAGCCCCTCAAATGTGAAAGATCTACAAGTATGATCCGTTCAGCGTGCTTATGAGGACGTGCTTGTGTTTCCAGTGAGGAGGACACCTACATCGGCTACCTGCCCCTCGCCCACGTCCTGGAGCTCAGCGCAGAGCTCATATGCCTCGCTCACGGCTGCAGCATTGGCTACTCCTCACCTCTGACGCTATCTGACAAGGTGCATTAAGACTTTTCTGCATTGCTTTCGCACCTCGTTGCAAACTTAACGCGTTTGCGAACACTCTTTATTAGAGGTTTAGATCGGCGGGCGATCTCTTTGGGGAAAATTTGATTCAGAGCACGGCTTCGAGCTTATTTTCAAAGATGAAAATCGTAGTTTTGTTAGAGCAAACTGAACATTTTAGAGGAACCATATTTTCTGGTTGCGTTAGGCAACATAATACCTTCTATCTTCATGAGGATCCAGATGATTGATGTTAACATGAGGATGTGAAAGCATGCACGACGCATGTCCACTCATTTCACCCGTCTATGTGATATGTTTAATGCGTAATGTTAAATATGCTTTTTGCATTTATGCCTGAATGTTTGCCACAGCAGATTTAAACTGGTCCATTTAGTCGTGGTTGTGAGTTTCTTTTTTCTTCCCCCCCCCACACGCACACAAGTCGCTGAAGATCAAGGAGGGAAGCCAGGGAGACATCAGCGTCCTGCAGCCCACTCTGATGGCAGCCGTCCCGGTGCGTAAACACGCTCTTCAGCTGGCGATGCTGCTCTTCCTCACTAAAGTGAAATCTCGTCCTCTGAGCATTTTAGAGCGGCCTAAAAGTCAGATTTCCTGGGGGCGGAGACCAAAACAAATTCTAAAGCAAATCAGATTTTATGGTGGTGCGTCTTTAAACCACAATATAATTGAAATGATGTTAAAGGCTTATGACAGTAATGGTAATATTGGTCCTTTATTCCTCCAAGTTGTCCTGAGTGTGTGAGTGGCTGTCTGTCTCTGTGTGGCCCTGCGATGCCCTGGCGACACATCCGGGGTGTACCCTGTCTCTCGGCCATAGCAAGCTGGGACAGGCTCCAGCAACTCCTGTGAGCTGCAAAGCGGAAAAGCAGAAGAAAATGGGTGGATGTTGGTTTAACTTCAGACGATAGTTCACAGTATTCTCTAATACTAAGCTAAGCCCCCCCCCCCCCCCCCCCCCAATCCCATCTCCCATCGGTGGTGGTGTAAAGTCCAGTGGGCCCCAGAGCAGTGCGTGGAACCGTTCACAGCTGTAACCAGAACGTGAGAAAGCCCCATGTGGTTCTCCCCACGTCACACACACATGCAAATAGATGGCTGCGATGTGACGACTGGCTGCTGCAGGAATCCTGTGCTGACTTCCATCCTCTCTCTTTCTGGCGCACGCACACACACACACACACACACACTCACACTGTTCAGTTCCAAGAGTCACTGTGAGTCACCAGAAACGACAGACTTCTTATCAATGATGAAGTACATTTTTAATGAAAGATCCAGTTGCTGCACCAGTTCTGCCCACGGCGTGTCTGAAAGCGTTTCCATCGGCCAGTATATTCAATGGATTTCACCATTTGCACCAAATAGGAAACATTGGCAGCAAACAAAGCCACGTTTTGAGTAATCCTCTAAACGGCGTTGTTAGTTTTTAAAGTTAGGCGAAACGATGTAAATGCATTAAAGCACTGAGTCACAATTCATTCCGATGGCTTGCGTTGTTTGTTTGCTTGTGTTGGTCAGTTGTCGTGGGTGATTCTCTGGGGAAACCCTGCAGTGGAAAAACATGTTCCACATTGCGCTGATTTACTCTGCTGAACTTATCGCATTAAAAGAATGTCCTTCTGCTCTTTACGAGCTCTTGTCTTGTAGAACCAGACCGACGACTGCAGACCCAACGTTAGCTTCCGTTTTGTAACCATTCCAAACGAAAGGCAAAGAGATCCCAAGTGTCCTGGTTCTGACTTCATCCAGTAGTTTCTGCTTTGCTTTGGTGTATCTGGGTCGGTGGCAGGGCCTGAAGGTGCCAGAACTCTGGCTGGGAGCTAGAATGGCAAAACACAGTTCCCAAATATTGCTCAAATCTCCACCCAGACAGCTTTTAGGGACGAGCATTTCACGCTAGATGTCTATTTTTACTACCATTCAACTCCTCCAATCTCTGACCCCCCCCCTTCCCGGATGCAGGAGATCATGGATCGCATCTACAAGAGCGTGATTGCCAAGGTGGAGGAGATGAACGTTGTCCAGCGATCGCTCTTCGTTTTAGCGTTCAACTACAAACTGGAGCAGCTCGCCAAAGGACGCAGCACGCCGCTTTGCGACAGGTACCTGCTGCCATTAAAGCCGTTTCGAGTCTCGAAAGGTGACTTAAAAAGAGGCAGAGCTCGCGTGATATTCACACCTCCCGCCCTCGTCTGTTTATCCATCCAGACTGGTGTTCAAGAAGGTCAGCGCTCTGCTGGGAGGTCGGACGCGGATCTTGCTGTCAGGCGGGGCGCCGCTCTCCGCCGCCACGCAGCGCTTCATGAACGTGTGCTTGTGCTGCCCGGTGGGTCAGGGATACGGCCTGACGGAGACCTGCGGCGCTGGATCCATTTGCGAGGGTGAGAGGTCGCGAGGAATCGCACAGTTGGAGAGTACAAAATAAGAATGGAAATAATATTTAGAATATAAAAACAAATATCCAGCAGGCAAAATAGAACTCAAAAGCAGCCTCAGACCTCTGGGCTCCATGGACGAACACACCGACTTGTCACTGTTACTCATTGGTCGGAAGTCGGCGACTACCTGTAACGCAGAATCAACTCCAAACCAGGATTACCAATATAATTACAGTGCTATGAGTCGTGGATCAAGGCTGCAGGAAGTATCTGTAGCTCCATCCTCTCGAACTCGCCTTAGAATTAGGCATCACAGTGCTTCAGTGAAATGGTTCCACGCCCAGCTGTGGCGACGGCGGACGTCCCGATGCTTTGTTTTTAGCTCCGCTGTTAGCGTTCAACGCCGATAAATCTGCCAAATACCAGAAATCCTCTCAGCATTTCCCCGACAGTCTAAAACCAACACTGCCCGTCTGTCTCCGCTGCACATTCCTTTGGGATGGGGTTTCCATGGTAAAAGAGCAAGAGAGGTCACGTTGCTATGGCAATGCACTTTGTTGCTCGATGCTGGCGTGCTTCCTGATTGTGCTTGTGTGTTGTTGTCGTTTTCCAGTGTGGGATTACAGCACTGGGAGAGTGGGAGAGCCACTGGTTTGCTGTGAGATCAAGCTGAAGGACTGGGTGGAGGGTGAGTGAGACTCACACACACACACACACACACGCCAGGCCTTGTTTCTTCTTGTTCTTGTGGGTCTTCCATTGCACACAGATGACACTCATTTATCACCAGCCCCATAAGGCTGTCGTTACTTCCCTGAGGCTGTTCCATCACCTTGTAAGGAAAGCGTGCCTCTTCTTCCTCGCCTTTTCAACTTGCATCTTTTTCTAAGGGATCGCCTCCTTCTGACGTTTTTTTTTTTTTTTTGTCAGCCTGACCAACAGAACAGAAATACAGAGAGAATAATAAGAGATTTCTTTTTTTGTTTTATTATTAACCGTTCACTTCTCTCAGGAGAATACCGCAGCACCGACCAGCCACACCCGAGAGGGGAGATTCTGATTGGCGGACCCAACGTAACCGTGGGATACTACAAGAGCAATGCCAAGGACCAGGAGAACTTCTTTGTCGACGAGGACGGCCAACGGTGGTTCTGCACAGGAGACATCGGAGAGTTTCACGAAGACGGATGCCTCAAGATAATTGGTGAGGAAAACGTGGAGGGAAGGATGTCGCCTGATTTTATAACTGCAGATTTCCACCTGTGGGGATCCGTCCTGGCTCAGAGGCTCTGAGATTGAACACTGTGCCCCCCGGAATCCTGGACGGTATCCAGAAAAGCTCTCATGCATCTGGCAGGAAACCTTTTAACAGACGAGATGATCACCTCCCACCGTCCTGTTTACGTCAGCCGGCCAGACGCCCCGAGTTGTTTCTTATCGCTTGTCAGATACGCAAACGGTGGAGGAAAACTGCCCCCCCCCCCAGGTTCCCCCCCATTTCCCCCCATTCTAAAGAACTACAAACATGCCTGAAAGTATAGTTGTGTATATATATATATATATATTTGCAGATCGTAAGAAGGACTTGGTGAAGCTGCAGGCAGGAGAGTACGTCTCTCTGGGGAAGGTGGAGGCCGTGCTGAAGGGCTGCCCGCTGCTCGACAACATCTGCGTCTACGCCAACAGGTGTGTGGAACCGGGAAACTCCCCAAACGGGTCCTTTTGTTCCAGTTCCACAAGTCCTTAGCATTTTAATCCGTGGTGTGGCTCGAGCTTGATTGTATTTCAGTTACAAGAAAAAGGATAAATAGTTCGATTCTGTTTTTTTCTAGCCTTATCCCGTTGTTTTTGTCGTTTTTTTTCTCTAATGTATTTTAAACATTGCAACGTGTCACGAGCGGTTGCCTTTCTTCCAATAAACAATAAGAATTCATACAGCTTTGAACTTTCTCGCCGCGCTGAAACACCACATGCACATTTCCTATTTTGAGAGACATTTAATATCTTCTATTGCATATTAACGTTTATGAAACAACTGATTATGAAACAACATCCTGATTTAGAATCTGGCCACATCGCCGCGGCGTGAAATGTTTATTTATTCTGATTTGAAAGATATCGCACAGACATCTGATCACGCTCGGCTCTGGCATGTGTTGCCTCTATTCCCATTTATGGGTAAATGTCACACTTGGTGAAGCACTGATGACGTGTAGAAGCACGTGTTTAAGCTGCATCGCCCTTTTGGGCCCAACGTGCAGTTGCCAGAATGTAGTGATGTCACTTATTATCGACGTTCTGGTTGTGTCTTTCTCTTTGACAACCCTCCTGTTTCCTCTCCTCCTCCCACCCGTCAGTGATGAGACGTACGTGATTGGCTTCGTGGTACCCAATCAGAAGCAGTTGCTGGCTCTGGCTGACAAGTACGGGATCCGAGGCTCACGGGAGGAGCTGTGCAGCAGCAAAGCGATGGAGGAGCTGGTCCTCAAGGTCATCAATGAGGCTGCTCTGGACGGTGAGGAGAGCTCAAAGAGGAGGTGAAACTCCAAAGCTTGAGGGTTGAGTTATGACTTGAAGGAACAGTTCACCCCAAAATAATGATTTTCTACTCTCCCCATGTCGTCAGAATGTCAGAACTTGTCGTTAACATGGAAAAACCGGATTGCAGTATTCTCCAAATCCATTAAATAAGATGGTGACTTAAAAAAAAAAATGTTATGAAATGTTCATAAAGTGACTCCATGCAGCTCATCCAGGACTCACGATGTCTGAAAAATCCCAAAGGGGTTTAAAAAGACGTTTTTTCCACCGTTTTATGCATTGAAATCTCTGCTGTAGATGCTAAGCTAATGCACACCCTAATTTCTTAATGCAGCGTTTGGAACATTCATCTATTTTTTTTTCTCTCTCCTTAAATTCACCCAATCGTCAGCTTCGGGTTGGGAAGTCATGTCTCGTCTTCTTCTGTTCCAGCCCGCCTCGAGCGTTTCGAGATCCCCCGAAAAATCCGTCTGAGTTCCGAGCCGTGGACTCCTGAGAAGGGATTAGTGACGGACGCATTCAAGCTCAAGCGCGTGGAGCTGAAGCGCCATTACCTGGAAGACATTGAGAGAATGTACGGTGGGAAATAACAAGGATCAGAAAGCAGCGGCAGTTCTCCAAGGATGCACAGACCAACACTAGACGCTGAACTCTCCCAGTACCCTCCCAGTGCTTCCCCATGTCATTCCCCTTAAACAGAGGAGACACTGTGACTTCAAGGAAGTGGTTCATTCTTGAAGATGTAACCATGACAGGATGTAAAAGTTAAAAGGTGTCGAGGAAAACACGCAACATTCTTATCCGCTGCTGCCTTTTTCCTTTTCTCCTCCCGGGTGTGCGACCTCTGTGTTGTTCCAGATGTGAGTTATGAAACAGATGGCGCGCTAGCAGATGTATCTGTTGAACTCTTTCTGTGTGCCAGAGCCAAAGGTCAGGCGGGGTCGTCGGGTTCGTGGCTTTGTGTTCACCGGACTCTTTGCGCACATCTCGGATTCTTTCCTTCGATTATCGCTGATTGTCCTCTTAGCTTCTTTTTAGGTTAAAGGTCCAAATTCCTCCTTCCTGCAGGTCAGGACACGGTTAATCCCCCCCCCCCCCCCCCCCATCTTCTATTTGCCATGTTTTGAGTTCTGCCGGTGGTTTATTTTGACTCCCACCCACAGTCACACTCTGTCCAATCAGCACAGCTTGAACGCGAAACACAGCAATGAGGACAAACGAGAGCAGGTCGGTAAACATGCAATATCATATGTGGTCTAACAATTTTTAAAATGTCTTTCTCATCATGAAGGCCATAGTTCCTGCTTAGGAAAATTATAAATTGCACTTAAATGCCCTATATAAACATTAAAGTAAAAAAAAAGAAAGATGTTTTTATATTGCTGTTGTATTTTCCTGAACTGATAGAGTAATAGTAGAAGTAGATGGGATATACTTTTTATGTATTTTATAGACTGCACTCACTGAAAGATGTACATTTTCCTTCTTGCATTAGAGCTGGAAAAACTCTAATCCTCATTAATAATAACTAGAAAAGCACTCGGAGAGCGCAGACCTACGCCAAGCAGCTCATTCCCCTGGTAATTGGATTTACACCGTCCACATGCTGATCTGGATCATCATCAGAAGGTTATCAATTCTTCTTGGTGTCTTTATACACCAACCGTGAAAAGTGAATCAGAGTTTATGTGTATTTTTAACTGATTTTTGAATTCATAAATGGAGTTTTCAATGTTAAAATGTAATATTTTTTTCCTGACCTCGTTGAAAACTTAGCCTGCTTGGCGGATGTAATAATCATCTTCATCATAATGGATAAATCGTGGTGCATTATGAAGATAAGGCGGGCGATTAGTGATATAAACTAGAATGGAACTCTAAAGTGAAGAGAAGGCTGAACAAGATAGATCTGTATCTGCAACACACTGTACCCCCGGGGTAACATAAGGGGTGCCCACTGCTCCTCAGGTATGAGTCGAATGCCTCTTTGTGAGGTAATAAAACTCCCCCTAGGGGGGCATTATACCTATTAAAAATGAGACTTCTCTGCGTGGCTAACATTTGCTCAGCTGGTTTGTCATCCACAAAAGCCATACTGACTATTTTTTTCATCAGCACAAACATGTTCCCGATCATTCCCCGTAGAGAATGTTGTGTTTTCCGCTTCAGTTTGTGGCAGAGGAAGAGCAGCAGCTGCTTTTGCCGTGCCTCACTACCCTGCCTGCAGAGCGCATCCAGCTGTTGATTGGTCATCTGCCTTTGGAAAACACGCAAATAAAGATTGTGTTTGGTCTACATGGAGGAGTAGTTTATTGTGTCGCTGAAACATTGATGATTCCTTCATGTCTTTCTCAAATATTTTGCATGATTTTTTTATTCACAAACTTCAAGATCACTTCTAAGGAAATGGAAAAATCCAGTGTTATGAGGAGAGAAGAGGAGGCTTGATGGAAAATGGCGTATGCAGTGTGGTTTGCATGGACATGCAGCCTTTCACACTGTGACAGAGCGTAATGGGATGGCGCCAGAGTTATTTTTATTTTTCCATCACACCCCTTGGAGTCCTGTTACTTTGATCATTTTATATGGTCTCTCTTGGGATGTAAATCATTTTGAAATATATTCTTCGTTGTCTCATATTTGTCCCCTCAGGGCTTCCATAGGGGGCAGGATCCGTCCTCCCATCAGTCCCAGTCATGTGACTCATGATGAAACTCCGGGGGTTTCAATATAAATGGGAGATTTCGCAGCGACGCCAATAAAGTCCCCTCCAGAACAGCCGCAACAAGATCCGGGTTGGAAACTTTCAAGGGCCTCACTCTTCAGTTCGGTGAGTAGGAAATCATGTTGGACCTTAGAGAGTTAGTTTAGTTTAATATTAAAAAGAATCACTTTCAGACTTTTGTTAACTTTTTTTTTCTAAACAACCAAACGTATTCTCCACCATAAAAAGAACAGATTTAAAAATGAAATAAAAGAATGAATAAAACACTTCAAAGTAAACTTAACATGCTTTTAGGAAAAGCTTTTGCTTCCCCTTCATTTTCAGTTTATTTATAATTCACATTTATTATGTGAAACATTCTCTAGTTGCGTTTTAAGGTGATTCTATTAACTTCCATTCACATCTTTGGCCGTGCATGACGATTTTTATACAATCGCCATCACTTTGTCATCGGTTGTGCAGCAAAGCTCAATTCCACAGAATCCTATATCCTCTGCGTAAAACGTGCGTAAAAGTGGGGAAACTCCGCATAGTTCTAACATGATTCTGATCTTATCTTTCAGCGCACCGTCAGAGATCTTCACGCAGGCTTGTCCCAAAACATGGAACACCTGGAAAACTTCACTTCGGCGTCGCCCATGCGCCTCTTCCTGCACGCGCAGAGCACCGCGAACCCACAGACGGAAAACACCGGCGGCAACGCGACCCTGTACATATTAATAGTCATTTGCTTCTATGGCGTCTTCCTCTGCGGTATAATGCTGGGATACTTTCGCTCCAAACGGAGGGAGAAGAGGAGGATCAATATCTTCACGCGCTTGGTGCACGAGGAGGAGCAGCGGGAGTGGGGCGCGCTGCCAAAGAAACACAGCTTCACCTTTCCCACCGGCGTCTCGGGGCTGCGCGCGGTTGAGGCGTCCCTGCCTTTCTGCGGTAACCACGGCGACCACTTCGGACACCTGCGCCACGAGAGCGCGCTGCATTCTCCGCTGGCGTGCACGGAGCAGAGCAGCGTCAGCTCCCTGTGCTCCTCCGCGGACACGCGCTTCGCGATCGAGGAGGAGTCGGACAGCGGCGCGTCGGAGGAGAACGCGAAGGGAGGATCGGGGAACAGCGGCGATGACTCGGGCTGAGCTCCTCCCTTGGGAGGGACACCACCCGGGGGGGGGGGGGGGTCTTCAGTCATCACCGGTCAGGAGACAGAAGACAGAAGACAGCCTGGAAATGTCCAACAAGACTCTGCAGGACAGCCGGATGTGAATTAGACTCTAGTCGGTTAATATGTGACCGTTTCTGTTTGATGTTTCAATTATTTACTGCATGAATGATCACATTTTGGCAACACCTCCCTGCAACCAGCCTTACATGAAGGCCCCCCCCCCCCCCGCAAATGATCAAATCATTCCGTTTTCTACAACTTTAAGGGCGTCACTGTGCAGCAGTTCATCAAAAAGAGAGCATGATGGAATCATTGAGGGAAAAAAAAGATTCAATTCATTTAAATATCCTTAAAGATGACGAATGCATGAAAAAAAAAAATAGGCATTAAAATAAAACTGGACCGGATGCAGTGGAAATAAACTCTATTCCACTATATAATTTCATTGCGTCACTGTGTCTGTGCTGATGACCCCCCTCCCTGCCAGATCAGAGCGATGACTCACCCTGCAGTGGACTCAGAGACAGAGACAATGGCTTTCTGGCCAACATGGGGAATCGTACCTGGAACACTTGAAAGACTCGACCAGAACGCGTTCCTTGTCGCTTCCTCTGCTGCGACGCAGGTTCACTGGATGGAAGCAGTGCATTGTGCACATCGTGTGTGTGTGTTTCTCTTCATGAGACTTGTGATCGGCTCTCTGTAGTGTTTGAACCAGTCAATAAATGCGTGAGAATTGTTGCGGGCCTCGTTTTTCCTGCACGATGCTGTGCCACCATCGGAGGGCGCTCTCGTGGCGCTTCCTTCATCGAGGTTCCTTTTAACAGATGAGATGAAAGGGAGACAAAGAAAAGACTGACTATATTATGTTATTTTTAGAGGCAGCCTGTGTTATATCATTGGATTAATGCAAAAAATAGGGCACGTAATAACTAAACAACCCCCCCCCCCCCCCCATCAAAGCACCGCCATTCATCTTTTGAAGCTCACATCTTCAGAAGAAGCTCTGATCCTGTATTTGTAGCACAGCAGACTGAAAGTGAGGCGAATATGTTGTCCGTAAATTATTAGCAGCGCTTCATTGATTCAGAGGTTTATAGAGTTACTAAAGACCTCCTTTAGCACCACAGAGTGCACGCACACACACACCCATCACACTGGATGAATTATTGAGGCGTGTCCATCGTCTTTCATTGGAGGCTTTCCTTGTCTGAAAATGTTTTTAAAAAAGCAAACACAGGCAGCTTCAGTTTTTTTTATTCCTCCAAGGCAAAGCTTTTTCTAGTTTTTTCCCTGCAGCAGCATCACTCGACCCTGCCTCTCTCTCTCTCTCTCTCTTTAACACACGCACACACACACACACACACACACACCCTATCAGCACCGCCACAGGCTCTCAGTCCCACAAGTCACTGCAATGACAGCTCACCACACCAACAAAAACAATCATGGCTGCAGGAAGTGCACGCACAGATCTTATGACGCACTTATTGACGGCGTGATATTCCCTGCAGGCCCAAAAGACATCTGCAAGGGCCCTGGTTGTGTGTGTGCATGTGTGTGTGTGTGTGAATGGGCTTTGATATTTGTCCTATTTCATTGAGGTCTTTCCATACTGTGCCGGATTGTAAATAAGCAATTACAATATGAATAAATCTGTGTGACGTAAAAGGGTTCTAAGTCTCAGTCAGCAAAACAGCAGGCTCCAATATTTGATTATGAGAGATGTCGGACCGACTTTCTGTTCATGTGCTCAGAGTTACCCTTTTAGAACATTAATATTTGACTCCTGTAAGAAGTTTTCATGCATTACTGTCAAATGAACAAAGCTATAGAAATAATATGCAAAACTCTGACGGCTCTCCATCTGATTCAGTCTGCGTGGGTTGATCGTGACTGACGGCCTTGTTCAAACCCAGACATAAATCCTCAATAAGATAAAGACCCGGACCTTAAGATGTTAAAACTGGGCTCTGCTTGGAGCCCGAATGTTTAATTTAGTCTGCCGGCCAACAACTTCATTGCTGGTCTCGCCAGACCGTTTGAAACCCCTGAAACGTTGTCAAAAGTCTTTTAATGGCAGCTATCAGCAGTCCCCTCCTTGCCTAAAGCTTGTCCAGACCGAAACCGCTCATCCCCTGGATGACTGTCCATGGGCACCTTAGCAGGTCAACAGTCATCAGGCCTGCGCCTTACTTTGTAGAATATGTGCTGTTTATTTGGAAAAAGAGAGTTGAACACAATTGAAATGCATCTGCGCAGTGGACTTTAGGTATTTAATTTTAGATCTTTTAATAAAGACGGCCCAAAGTCTTGATAAGAAGAACGTGTTCCTGTTGGACTTAGCTGCATTCATTCCCATTTCTTTATATTCCAAGGGATAATCAACCATTTCCTTTTATAATTTGTTTTGTTTGTTTGTAGTGTCTTTTTTTGTCTTGACTCAACAAACAGACCTTTTTAAAAGTGCACTTACTATTTTAGTGACACTGTGAGCAGAACATTGAGTTCCTAATTAAATCACGTGGACACCGCAAATGTTCCAAAGCTTGTCTGTTCCTTTCATCTTCCCATCCTCTGGACAGCTTGATACAGATTTGTGGAAGCATTTGAAGTTTCATTTCCAATAGAAACACACCCCACTGAATTATTCATGTGGAACCGACACACAATGGACCGTTCATATATCCTCAGCGACGTCGTGGAAGGCAAACTGCCTCGCCCTGTTGCAACGCGTCGGCGGATCAGCTAAAGAACTATTAGAAGCAGAAGCAGAAGAGATGCATGGAGCGTCTCCTCCGCCGTGAGGCAGGATGTTTGTCATTAATGCCCCCCCCCCTCCCCCTGTGGACCCCGATGGCGGGGCTTGGGTCCTGCCTCAGGCCTCACACATACAGCACATCGTTAATGAGTCTGGAATTGAGTCAGTTGGAAACCGCCGTCTTTCTATCTTGTTCCTTCACTCCTTCCTCTCTCCTTTGTGTCTCCTCATTACATATCGTTTTATGAAATTGAGATTTATGTGTAGTGTAATGGTATTAAAGTGTGAAATATTGCAGGAAAAGCCATTGTCTATCTACTTTAAAATGGTTCACTGCTAAATCTAGAGTAGTCAGGATGTTTAAGCATATTAATATGTAAAGTAAAACATTAATGCCATTTTCTTTGTAAAAAGTGACTTTGTTATTGTTGTTTTTTTGTGACGCACCTCCTCTCCAGAAGCTTCTGAGTTTTACTCACGCTCGGGCTGAATGCTGAAGCAATTGTTAATCTCAGTTCATTCTAAAAGATCACATCATTAAAATATCTATTTTTAAAGTGTCAATTTTTCTTATGGACTGATAGCACAAATAGCATTGCACTTCATTTTGCATATTTGTTTGCACAGGCACCGTTCGATCTTATAATATTGCATCTTTACCAAAGCAGCGTGGAAGACAGAAGTAGAATTCATAGAAAGATTTTGCATTTGATGAAAAATAAGTTTGACCAAACATACTTTACTTGTGCCAACAAAACTAATTTCCTCAGTCTGAGCCTGTAATTGGACGGATCTAAAACAACAGCTGCTGACATCTGCTAGGTCATCCTGAAGATCAATCGATCACCTGTTCCCCATTTAAAGGGAATTTATTATCCCCATCATAAAGAGACTTTGTCATGTTTGGAGTCGTCGAAGCGGACACTTCAGTGCAGGGCTCCTGAATGCAGCCTACACGATACTTCACTTCACGTCTTCTTTGACTGTGTTAATGTGACCTTTAAATGCCACCGTGATGAGAATATGTGGGAGGCAATGATCATGAGTTTATCATCGCAACGACAGCTTCCATTAGAAATGTAGCGCTGACCGCTTGATCTCTCAAAAGATCATCCAATCTCAGAAAGCCATTGTTACAAACGATCACAGGCATCAGGAGGCACAATATTTTGAGACACACTTAAGCTTGGCAGAAATGACGACCCCCCCTTGAGAGCCCGGTATTCACTTCTTATTCTCACGCCTGTCAATACGAGCAAAAGAGGAAGCAAACTGCCTCGCATGTTTGCCCGTGTGCAAATTGAACGTGTTGCTTTCAGATGGCGGCTGCCCCCGTTCTCTTGTACACAAACAGTAACCTTTTGCCTAATGAGCGTTACTATGGAAACGTGAGCAAAAGGCAAAGATGTGATCTCGGTTGCTGGTCCAGAGAAGTTGCCACAAAAAAGAAAAACAAGAAAGAGGAGAGTCTCCAGATGTCGAATGGATAAACGATGATTATTCATGCAGAGTGACACTTTTGTTGATTGTAATTTCTTTTTTTAAATAGACAATCACCGATTCTGATTTTGACAAATCTTCTGTCTTATTTTAAAGTCTTCCATAGTCAGTGCTGGGCAGGAAACGCAGTGTAAAGACTGTGAAAGTGTTTCTACCACATTCATTCTTTTCTCATAGATCTGCCCTAAAACTAAAACGTGCTCCTCTAAAAACTACCAGAGATGCGTGATGTCTCCCTTGAAATATCCTCATCGTCCAATTAATGAGACGTTTCATAATAAAGTGTGTGGGCTTAGCCATGTGTGAGAGACAGGCGTGGAGGATCCTAAACAGGTCATAAAACACTTGGTCACGGCTTTGTTAGGGCGAATCGGCAATAAGTCGGTGGGAGGCGTTGATTCTTCATTCCGGTTTTGCCCAGATCCCAGCTAATGAGCGCCGTCAGAGTTCACTGCCAAAGTACACGGAGGCAAAATGTGCATTTATCTCTCCCTGGACCTTACTGGACCACAGCTGGCGCCGTATAGCTCCAATCTACAACCCGCCTCTTTCACAGCATCCAAAGAAAACAGCAGAGGATGCAGCTTTCTGCCGCTCATTAAAGCAACCACTTTAATGAGCGGCATTTTGAGCAGCACTGGCTAATTACACCCTCACAGGCCAGTGCTCTATATGTTTGTTGCCATGACAGCCATACGCAAACTGCAGTCCATCCTTTGCTTCCTGACTCCCATCCGAGTGAACAGATGTACCAGATGTGCAGAGAGGTGAACCCTGCAGGACATGGAACCTCCTCAGATATACGTGCGGAAGGAAGCAACAGGTCTGTCAATCCGTTTATAAATCACAGCTCATTTCAATGCAGAGAAGGGTGAGACTAATTGTTTATTAACTGACAGAGCAGCAGTGATTATGAGCTAAAATTACATTCTGGCAGGGCTGCACATCTAATAAAATAAAGCCGGCTAATGTGGCAGCGTCTTGAGCATAAATTAACAAATATTATTTCATGTGTGATTCATATGTTATTTGACACCAATGAAGCACAATAATTTTATTGGCTCTTTGGTTTTAATAAGAAGACAACATGATTTTCACAGATGCCTCAGTGTGGTAAAACTCTACAGTAAATGAGAAAGGAAAGACAAAACATAAAGGGGGCGGAAGTGGACAGAACTCTGCATATGGAGGTTTTAAATTGATTTATATTGCTAAATATGTATCTTTATACACTGTGATTCTTAAATACAGAAATAATCTGTACGTTTTATGATGAAATTAAATTAATAATATGTTGTAGTTTGCAGCCAAATGTAATTATCGTAAATCTGCAGTAAAACCTTTCATAGTGTGAAAGTTATTCTAGAAGTTTTGTGGGCTCATATTTAACTTGAATTATTAATTGCACGTCCCTTTGACATTTTGTCCACCAGTTTGTGACGCACACTTTGCCAGGATGGAAATCTCCCACCAACAGTGCTGGCACCAGGATGAAGAATACTCCCACCATAAACAAACCTGAAAGACCTCTCTCAGTTCTAACATGGAAAAAAATGAAATTAAATCTGGACTTTTGTAGAATTATGGAAAAGAATTAAGACACAAACAAATCACACACACACACACACACACACACACACAAAAGGCACGCAACTCTTGTAATTGAAGTTTCCAGAGAACCAACATTGATTTTCATGTTTAAGCAGAATCTTCGCTGTAGCCTCTGAACTACTTTTTTCCAATGTTTCTCAGAAACAATCAGATCATGTTTGGTCATGTTTTTGTTTTCTACCGCCGACTGTCTGCGAACTATTGTAAGACAACAAGCGCGTTCATTAGCTGTTGGAGACATGCTGTGTGTGTATGTGTGTTCCTGAATGGGTTTGCTATTGACACTGCGCTAATGAACAAATGATGCACAGAGGTGTGAGCGCCTGTATTATGTAATAGAACACAAACATACAGATAAATAGATAAAGCAAGATTAATTAAGATGAAGTAGGCATATAAGATGAAGAGGATTTATCAGCGTAATACAAGCCCAAACATCATCTTCCTCCTTATAATGACAATGGCTGTATGGAGCCAGTCTGGGCCAGGGACACACAGGAAACTGAATAGTGTCATTTCATTTTAAAAATAAAAGATCTGTGCCAAAACCACAAAGACAAGAAATTAATTACCTGTGCTTTAAATGCATCCGTCAGTGTTTGACTGCTTGAATAATGTATAAATGCATCAGTTTGTGGGGGGGGGGGGGGGGGGGTACTACAATCAGTACGTCACCCATCTCCATGCCGCTGGACAGAGACCCAGTAGATTTTCTGAATGGCTGCCTTCATCCGTCTGGACAGGAAATTGAGTTTCACGGAAAGGCCAAGTGTTCACAGTGGTTGAAATGGATTTCAGGGGTCAGTCAGCAGCATATCCAACATCCATTCATGTGTTGCAATTAAATGTTTCCCTCAAATTTCAGCTTTTGAGCTGCAGTAAAAAGGATGGTGTCTAAAGTGTGAAAGTGTAAATGTTTCATCTTTAATTCAACAGATGTGTCTCTGGAACTGGTTTATTAAACCTGCTGGATCCCACAGAGATCTGAGGATTTCACAGTCAAATTAACTGAAAACTCATATTCAAGGATTGGATCTGAATAAAGAAAAAAGAGAGACTTGTCATGAAAGCCCAGATGACCGATTCCCGGCCTTATACATCAGCAAAATGCATCTCACATGCATTGTGAGTCTGAAGGAGTTTTCACCCACAGGATAGAAAACAGGATGCTAAAGAGAGATTTTTGCATGCTTTTAAGGAGAGCTGTGACTGAAAAACTGCATTGACAAATGTTTTATTGAGAGGCTCTGTTGATGCACAAAATGCAGAATGAGTGCAAGAACAAAAACACCCAAGTCTAAATCAACTTACAGGAAAAAGACATCACAATAGCATAGCCACTGAGCCACTTACTGAAAAAATGGTGGCTGTTATTCAATTTAAAAAAGCTTTTTCTTTCTTTTTCCCTGCTGAGCTCGACAAAACAAATCCCATTTTCGTGGTGGACGCGCTCTCGGAACAGCCGGTCTCGTCTGCATTTTTCTGTTCTGGCTAAAATGATCCTTTAAATCCACCTCTGAAGTCCAGCACGGATGACGCTTGAAACGATTTTGTCCAGGGAATCGCTTTAATGCTGTAGCTGTGTCAGTAATGGATGGATAGCAGCAGCGACAGCAAGGGGCCCCTGTGGCCCCTTGCACCTCAGGAAAGTCACTTAAAAGTTTTTTTCCAATAGTTAAGCCCCTCCCTAAATCCCATGTGATTGTTCCCAAAACACCAGCCGTGTTGACCGCAGTGACACAATCATTTTCACTACCTGAGCACGACGTAATCCCCCGTTAAAGCCCCGAGGAATTTAGTGCACAACAACATAAAGCTCCGGATCTTCCAGCCTCAACATGTAACCATGACGACCATACCTTAGATAAAGTAAAGAATGACATATATACTGCATATATGTAATTATTTACTTTATGGTTGTCGTGGTTACATGTTCGCTTTTTATTTTGAAGATATATTTAATTGGTCAGACTTCACTGGCTCCGCCTTCATTCACCTCAGATTAAGCCCACATTGTCAATACTCCCGAGTCCCTACGGCTATGAGTGTGTGTGTGTGTGTGTGTGTGTGTGTGTGCGTGTGTGTGCGTGTGTAGGTGTGTGTGTACATGCGGGCGTGTATGGTACCTCCCATGAGTCCCACATGTTAGCTGCTCTTCAGGGGGGTATTCATCCAGAAACGCACCGTCTTTGGTCGCCATGGATACGAGCCCTTCACCTGATGAAAGTGACTGCAGATGAGATCAGCAGGTGTGTGAAACTGTGTGTGCTGCCTTTTAACTGAATTGTGTGAGATTAAAAACGTGTGGTAATACGTTCAAAAGAGAGTGCTCCTATGGGACCCCCCCCCCCCCTCTCCCAGCCACACACAAACTTGCTCTTATCCCCTTTTACAGCCCCTCTCTCTCCTCCAGCTCAGTATAATTGCAGTCGTTTTTCTCTTCCAGTAATGAAATGCCTTGTGTGGCTATCACCCCGACATGATAAAAAAAGGTACACTTCGTTCCTTCTCTGGTGCCAAGGGAGCGAAATCCACGATGAGCCTCTGTCAGCACGCCTCGGTGCATTGACACACGCCATAGTTACTTCCACCAGGATGTGCAGCTGTATGGTCCGTGTGCAATAAGGGAGACTGAAAGGTGAAACAGCTAATATCAATAGCTCTGTGAGGGTCATGTGGCTGCACTGGCTGATTGGCCTACGACTCACACCTGTTTTCTGCCTCTCATCCCAGACACACCTGAGGCTGATTACGACCGGCCTTCATAAGCCCTGCTCCGCCCGCTGTTCCCAGTCGGACTATTTTTCATGGATCGCGTCCCTGCGTACAGAACGTCTTTCTGCCGCTCCTCATCCCTGGGATCTGCCTTTGTTAGAGTTTTGTATTTTGAGCTTGCTTATTTGGTTTGTTCTTTTGGCTGTGTCTTTTTGTTTAACAAGATATTTTCGTTGGGCTCCAGCCACCCCGTAACCCGTGCGCAGCTCCGGGATAGTGACTCGGCTGATGAACATTCCAGTAAAGCTTATAGTCACGTTTGTACTGTCTCCGTCCTCTGTTTCTTGGGGTCCTCTCGCACCAGTCCGTAACAAGCTCTCTTTTTTTAAAGCCTCCATTATCAGTAAATAGGAAAATCTGGATTCTTTTGTATCCAGACAGGTATCTGGATTGCTCTCAAAATTTGATGGGATCTATAAGTTAGAGCAGGACCCCTCTTCACATTTTTTTCATCAAGTTCCATCCAGCAGTTAATCCGCAATCCTGCCAAACGCAACCCAATTTTTTTTTTTATCGCGACAGTGTCCCCAATCCGGATCCGATCTCAATGAAATTCAATGGTGAGATACAGGTTCCCATCCTACATGACTGTGTCAAATTCCATCAACATCGGTCAATAATCAATCAAGATATTGAGGAACTAACGTTTAAGGTCCATTGACTGCAATGTTAATGGACATTTCAAAGTGATCCACAATCCAGGATCTCTTCTGGATCATCTCCAAAATGTAATCACAATTTTATGTGAGGTAGCATTCACTGCATGATATGCTACACTAATGACTATTCCTCATCTTTGCCCCATCCATGGATGTTAGCAAAGAACAACAACTCCCGGTTCTAAGAGGAAAGGTGCTAAAGCACATAGAGGCAGACTGACAATGAGAGAACAGATGTAAATGTAAATGTAAATGGGGGGGGGGGCACGGAGCTTTATGGGCTCTGTCAGAATTAGAATTAAAAACTAAGCCCAAAACTTTGCATAATGTTCAAAGGAGGAATTGTGGTTTCACATGCACGCGCACACACACAGGTACACCCATACAATTCAGTCATGCGCGTCTGACCTATGAGTCATTCCGGCTGCACGTCCACCCACACCCGCCCCCCCTACCCCCACCTTCCCTCTCTAACACACTCTCTAACCATCCATGGCACAGATGGATGCTGCAGACAGCCGCAGTCTTAATGCTGCTTCCTGTCTCTCTCTCTCTCTCTCTCTCTCTCTCTCTCTCTCTCTCCGGGCACTTAGCAACCGCGAGGCGCAGGCCAAGTTTAACCAGCAATCAAAGGAGTAATTTGTCATAGCTCACCATAGCAAAGCAGAGCCGAAGCTGAATATTTGTCCCAGAACATTGAATGTTAAAGCTGATTTCATTTCTGACCATAAAGCCCTCGTCTGCTTTGTGAATTCAGCTGCGAAAGCATTGAGCTGGAGTCCAAACAAGCAGATCGTTCAAAATGACTCATCGCTTTATGGGCTTTTGCAAGTCTGTTTCCTGATCTCTCTGCGGTCAGACCATTGCTTCCCACAAGTTGAGTAGAAAATGGCACCGCTCTGAGCCAGTAAGTCACATATATCAGCTTGGTGTGAATTCTGATGGATGGTAGCGTCGTCATTGGCTGACCAGATTTGAATTTGTTCAATTGTTAAACACAACATCTCTGTTATATTTAACCCTGGAGGACCCAATAAACCCGTCTCTTGCCCTTTGGTTAGCAGCAATCAACAGGGTTTAGGCAATGTTTCCTTGTATATAATGCTCATTTCTAGGATGCAGGCAATTCAACAACTGCTCAACTTTGGCACGTTTCCTCAGAGACAAAGCCTGGAAGATAGCACGCACTAGTTTTAAAATAAAAAAAAATGAAGTGCTTTAAATTGATGGGCCCTGTTACTATATTAAAATGATAGACTGGCAGAAGAATTAGACACAGATCAAAAGAAAACAAGAGTAGCAGTGGCTGAAAGGGGGCAACAGCATGAGGCATAAAGATGGATTTTACAGCTCAGTACAGCCACAAACATTACTCAGAATTTAATCATGCTTTACACTTGCCCAGCAGGTTAGCGCTCTGTCAGATCTCACGTCTGGTAGAATTAAAGCGCCGCACGATCAAAGAAGTGCCGCCTCCATGAAACAAGCATGTCGGACCCCTGCAGATCAACAGATATCTGTGAGCGCACTGTTCAGACTGAGTTCACATTTATGCTACTTTATGGAAAACATTTATCTCTGAAAGATACTCACATTTGTCTCTTTTCTTCTATAATGATCATTTATTTCACGACATCTTGTCCCAGCGAACGCTTTGGGGTCCAGATGCCGTATATACTTACTGATGAACTGCCGTGTTACGCAGCCAGAGGCGCCGATCGTCTTCAACGCTTCGGTAACCCGAGTGACCAGCCCCTGCAAGCCTTTATTTTTTAACCTCCAGCAGAACTTTTCAGTGCATCGCAACAAACAAACACGACACGCATAAAGGTTTAAGCGCAGTTACATAAAATGGTGTTGACTCAAGAACAAACACCCCGAGGTCCTCTAATGGCTATCTCACAACAACATTTCATAAAGGTCATGCTCTTTGTGGCCTTTTGTTTGCTCCCTCTCTGCAGCAGCATACATTAAACTGCACAAACAAATCAAAATGGGACGAATCCAAAGATGCAATTTACACTGTTTACGAGATTTCAGGGAATGTCAGCCGTGCTTGTAAAAGCCTTGGATGGAATCTGCCACAATCTGATTCCACATCTCACATTTCACAAAAGAGCATAAATTGATGTAACACACCTATTTCGGGAAACACACACACACACACAATTGAACAGAGAATAGAGGCTGACGTCAAACACTGCAGAGCCATTCACAACATCGCCCTCCTTCGCTCTCTCTCTCCACTTTCTCCCTGCCAATCTTCTGACAACCCGAATTAAGGAGAGGAGTTATAGTCTGTCAGCAGAGGAAATGAATGAGGAGCAGCCACCAGGGGACAAAAAGCAAATGAAAATGTGATGCCCTCGACTGTAGCAGAGCCGAGCGTTTGAACCGGCTCGAAGCCGGTGACTGATTGTGTTGCATTCTGGTTGTAGTTAAAGTTGAATTTTATGAGTCAGACAGATGTTTGCACTAAAGCACCCAAAATGAGACAGGCTTGAACTCAGGAGAACATTTAGAGCAGCTCACTGCGGCGTTGAAGCAGGTGGAGCTGGTGGTCGGGGATGCCGGAGGTCACTGGATGGAGGAGGTCTGAGCCTCGGCAGGCCAGCTGGACGCCAGCTGGAGGCTGGCAGGGTGAGGCCACAGAGGATCTGAGGCACAATGGAGAAAGAAATCGTGTCAGCTTCTAATTATGCATCTTTTTTCTTACTTCAGTCAGTCAGTAAAGTTACTTCTTGTGCTGGAAAACTTTCTGATCTCAAAACGATGACCCCAAAAATCACATATCATAGCACACTGCTGGGTTAAGAAGAAAAATAAAAGACAAATCTCCTAATTGCCTGCTAGAAACGTCTCGTTTGACCTGAGATAAACTTGTATCGGGCAGGCAACGGAGTTGTGGGCAGAACTGAGCTGTAATTGGTTTCTGTTTACCAGTAATCCTGCCACAAACACAGCCACAAGTAATCAGCCAGACAGTAGGGGCGTTATCAGCACAGGAAGTGTGTGTGTGCGTATATGCATGTGCATGTGCATTAGTCACCAGGGAAAATGTAATCAGGATGAGGGAGACAGGAGATTAAAATGGGCTCTTTTGTCCTGGTGCTGAAATATCCAATATGACAACATTAGAGAAGTATTCTTGATTCCAGAGGAGGTTGTTCCTACTGCAGTTCTTCAGAAGAACAGAGACCTTTGCAGATATTTGCTGTCCCTCAGAATCCGTAGCCAGAATTAAAAAATGTGACCGGATTAAGGCTTTAAAGTTTCTGTGTGTGACTCATCTCACTTTGTAGAAACTGTTTTTCAACGCAGCGGAAATGAAATAATGCCCCATGAAGGGATGAGGGGGGGGGTGATGGGTTCCGGCTATCCGTCACATATTTCATATTTTGTCATTGAACATTTTGAACAATAAGAAGAATATAGCACCACTAAATACTGACGAATACATCTACGATTCTGCAAAAGGGTTATTTCTGCAGGTCGAGTCTGATGTTTGTACATTTAGATTTATATTTCACATTTTCTCTTTTTCCAGACGTAATGACAACAAACAGTGCAGAGGATGGATCCGAGAATATCGGCGCAGGTCAGAAGAGGATAGCCTGAACGCGCTTACAGCAAGCACGGCAACGAGAGGGATTTATGAATGAAACTGCACACGCACACACACACGCGCGCGCCAAAAATAGAGCGCACAATGCGCCTTGGATGAAAACTATTCTCTCTCTCTCTCTTACATGCACGCACGCACGCACGCACGCACCTCTGCAGTCTGTCACCCCCGCCCGTCTCGGTCTTTGGCGGAGACCGTGCGTGAGTCATCGGTGGGCTTCAACAGCGTCTGTTGCTGCAGCAGAGACAAAGCCATGACGTCACTCATTCAGCGGCCACTTAGAGACTTTATTATAGGATGAAATAATACGAACCAGGAAATTTATTAGCATTATTCACGGGAATGAATATAATTCCCGTCACGCTTCCGCGCACGTGACGGACCACACAGCAAAAAGGACACCTTCTTAATAAGCACGCAGATAAAGTCCGTGTTAATTGTGCACAGACGAGATTTAATGATCTGATTTTTAATTTATTTACATTTATTTGTTTAACCTTTATAAATAATTCACCGGGACCCGCCACACACACACAAAGCCTCTCCGCAGCTGCGGGTCTGTTCGGGGTCAAACCCGGCTTCGCGTCATCCTCAGAGAGAGAAGCGGTTCTGGTTCGGCTGAATGAACTGCGCGCGCGCCGGTGTGAGCGTCGCGCGTCACGTGGTTCCTCTAACATCAGAGGAGCTGTCCGCGGTGCTGAAAGCAGACTCGGCTCAGTTCACCCGCGACCCTCCACGCAAACTAACCACGCAGGTAAGACCCGAGAAGCATACGTCACCCAAAAAAAAAGAAATACTTTTAAATACTTGAGCTTAAATTCTGGAGCTGCTTTGCCAACCTGATGCTCCGCCGCGGATGTGTTTGTGTTTTGCTCGCAGTTTCTTTGTTCTCATTTCGCTTTGGGATTTTTTTTTTTTAACAATTAATTACGCCGTTCCTCAGAAGAGCGTGTTTCCTGCCGCGGCTTAGAAACGGCTAGAAATAAAATAGTTATTTAAATTAAATCTGGGAAAATGAAAGGAAAAGTAAAGAATGACAGTCGCGTTTTGATTTTTTTCTGTCTCCTGTAATTGTAACATAAATGAATGAAACGAATCATTTACATCCTAATTGATGTATTTATTACTTCTGCGCACATCCCAATGGAAATATTAGACCACTTTATTTCAGAGCATATTCTGATAATACGCATAATTGATTTAAATCTTGAAATGAAAAATAAAAAAACGATAACAATTGGTTTTAAATTATTTCCGTGTTTAAAGCAGAGGTTCGGTGGAAAAACCTTCTTACCGGGTTGCCTTGACAACGGGGCTGTGACTCACAGAGAGCAGCAATTTCACGACTAATGAGATTTACACGGAAGCTACATGCTGCTATTACCGCTGCAGGGAAGCAGGCGACAGGTTCCGCAGCAACAGGCGGAGGAGCGGGGAGAGATGCGAACATCTCTGGGTTCTGTTTTACACTCGCTACCCGTTAATGTGCCGGTTTTGGCCATCTGTTGCTTCTCGGAAGTCATTCAAGATTTGTTTGTTGTTTTTAGATGCTTTATCTAGAATTACAGCTTGAATCCCAAGAAAAACAATTCAAATAAATTACAAATAAAGAAAATCATGCATTAAAAAGGCAATGAATGTCCAAATTAACAAAAGGACATTTGTTTGTCAGGCAGCTTCAGGTTTTCAAAATTAATATTAAAATATATCGACGTGTTTGGCGTGGTTGACGTCAGAGCCGTGTTCCTGGATCCGTTTTTAAACCTGATCCTAAATCAATAGAAATGTCTCTGCAGGTCTGTGATGTCATCAACAGACCAGATAAGAACAAAAGTCGTTTGAGAAATGCCAGAGTAGGAAGCCAGATCTGTTTGCTTAAATGGATAAAGGCCGGCGTTGATATGTGCGTCTCCGTCTTTCCTCTGCAGACGTCACCATGCCATCACCCCCCGAGACCTTTGCCACAGGCAAGCCTTTGGCCAACCTCTTAATCTTCCTCTTCCTCTGTTCCTGTGGCGCCCACGGGGCTTCCCTCAGAAATCACAGGCTGCGAGGGAGCGAGTCAGATTCCCAGAGAGGAAATGTCCGCCAGGCTCCTAACGCTGACATGCTCAAAGCTCTGGAGTACATAGAGAGCCTCCGTCAACGAGCCGGCACGGACTCCCAGCAGCACGCCCCTCTCGCTGCGGGTCACGGCGTCAGCCACACAGATGATGCAGAGCGGCTGCGTGCCATGCTGAGACTCGCTTCTAATCCTATGCGGAGCGAAGATGAGGAAGACGAGGGGGAGGAAGCCGAGCGGGGGAGGGAGGATACGAGCGAGGAGCTGCTCCAGGCCGTGCTCGCCACGCTCCAGCAGACGGAGAAGGCTTCCAGGCCGGCTTCCCTTCGCCCCGGCGTCGGAGGAACGAGCCGGACGAGCAACATGCACCCGAGGGTGCAGCAGACGCAGCGCGGCATCAGGCCCCACCGGAAGCTGCCGTTAATGTTTGAGGATGAGGATGAGGATGAGGAAGGGCCAGATCGGGAGCACACGAGTCCGTACAAACGCACCAACGAGAATGTGGAGGAGAAGTACACTCCCCAGAACCTGGCAACTCTACAGTCTGTGTTCGATGAGCTGGACAAGCTGACCGGTGCGAAGAGCTCACATAAGCGGCAAGAAGAGGAGGAGGAGGAGGAGGAGGAGGGAGAAGACGAAGATATGTTTAACATAAGGAATGTGGCATATGATGGGGAAGACGAGGATCTCTCAGACTGGGGTCCACTACAAGAACGGGAGGAGGAAGAGGAGGAGGAGGAAGAGGAGGGGGACAGCAAACGTGGGGCCAACCGAGGCTTTGATTATGTTGATGACAATGAAGAAGGAGCTGATGAGGATGATGAAGAGGAAGATGATGAAAGCTACCTAGTCAAGAGGTCAAACGATCCGGACGATATTGCTAACCTGGTGGACTATTACCTCCTGAAAGTGCTGGAGAAGACAGGAGAAGAAGAAGAAGAGCACAAACGGGCGATAGAGGAAGAAGAGAACGAGAGGGCTGAAAGGAGAGTGGCTCCGACGCACTACAGAGATCACATAGATCCACAGGCGATCTACCAGCTCATCCATATCTCACAGAAATATCAGATTCCACCCGAAGACCTGGTGGACATGCTCAAAACTGGAGAAAAGACTCATCAAGATAAACCACGAAAGAGTAGCGCGTGGAACAGGCTCCCTGAAACCTCCTCGAAGACGACGCACAAGAGCCACGGATTCTACGACAGACGCCTTCCAGGGAGGCAAAAGAGCCCGGAAGAAGTGAGGACGGAGGAGATGCTAAACATCCTGGGGCTGGGGGCCGGCGAGGATCAAGCTCCTGTCAGGAAGCAACACAAAAGCTCAGTGTCACGACTTCACGCTCTGCCTCCGAGGCATCCGGGGGAAGCCGCTCCCACGCAGCGACGCCTTCCCAGCACATTAAAGGACGACTACGACGACACCTTGGACGAGGATGAGCTGGCAGCGTATTTAGCGGCTCGGATGCTGGCGCAGTATCCCAACCCGGCGTACAGCAGCAGCAAGGCGAGCCAAAAGCGGGACGAGGTCGGACGCGGCGCTGCGGGCTCTTTCGAACAGGCCATGCAGGATTATTTTGATCAGATGGACTCAGATGAAAAGAGACAGTCTGAGGATGAGGAGAAGGAAGGCTTTGATAATGAGGCCATGATGAAATTGCTGAAATACCTGAACCCAGAAACCGAGGAAAGTAATACCGATGCCAAATCTGCCCAAGGAACATAAATAAGGCTGTATATACATATACATATACATATATATATATATATTGTTTTGTTAGAGGAAGAGGGTGAAAATAAAGTATTTTGAAAAATAAAACGTGCAATCAAATTGAGTTATTCAGTCGGTTTACAGGAAGTCCTCATTTATTAGCAGAAATACGAGCGCTCAGACATTCATTTGATGTTTTTTATGAATACCAGTCTGTCTCACAGTTAACAACCAGTACATGTGACTCCACCAGCCTTACGTCTGAACACACACACAGCTAGAATCAGTGTGAGATCCCGAGATTCACTTGTGTTATTTGGAAATTCTTTCTTAAATGTTGTCATGTGTGACATGCCTGAGGTTAATAAAGCATTGACTTTATTTTTTCCTTACTGCGTGGTGTTTCTTCATTTCCTCACATCACAACTTTTGAATTTGTCTTGTTTCACATGCATTTCATTTTTACTGCGATTACAAAAAAAAACATAATCAAATATGAAGAATAGATGAAAAATGACAAACGGTCTTCGGAATCATTTCTCTTAGCGTAAAACCCTTTTAAATATCAGATTTAAAAGATAACAAACATGTTTTAACACGTCCTTAAAAGGAATAACTCCAGGTTTGGTAATTCAAATAACTCGTGATCAGCCACCGAACAAACATTGTGGCGTGATGAATCTTCCCACTCCGGGTTTGAAATGTGAACCAGCCTTGTCCTCTCTCGGCTCAGTAGGCGGGTTTGCTCATGTATTCCTCCATTGTCTGTGATAAGAGCAGAGATATAAAAGCACATTTCTCACACCAGAGACAAGAGCAGCCTGCTCCCATTCAAAAGCTCCTCAAAGCACCTCTTGGAGTGTGTCAGCCTCCTCCATCGATACTCCCACTGCTACTTTGGACGTCTCGAGAATTTCTCCTCCCATCAGGAATTCGTCCAGGATGTAGTAAGCCTTCTCGAAGTTGAAAATAATGTCCAGCTCACACACCTGAAGCAGAATAATACACACATTGTCTATCAGTGGTATGCAGGGAAAGTTCACCCACGAGAGTCGATGGCAACCCTGGAGAACCTCAGCATCTGGCAGAGACAAAGATGCTGAGGTTCTCCTTGGGAGTGTCCAGGTTGGATAGGATGAGAAATGAGACAATAAAAGGGACAGTGAAGGTTAGGCATTTTGGAGATAAGGTTAAAGACGCCAGACTTCGCTGGTTTGGACATGTCCAGAGGAGAGAGAGGGACTATATTGGTAAAAGTATGGAACCGCCAGGGAACAGGGCTAGAGGTCGACCCAGGAGGAGATACATGGACGCTGTGAGGGAGGACATGAGAGCGGCTGGTGTTGGGGAGGACGATGCAAAGGACAGGGTGAAGTGGAGAATGTTGGTTTGCTGTGGCAACCCCTGACGAGACAAGCCGAAAGTGCAGTAGGAGTGGAGTCAATGGTAATCTTAAGGTATTCTACAGCAAACAAAGAGGTTTCACTGAATATTATAGAGACTATAGAAGGTGCTCTTTTGAAAACTTTAATTATTTGACTTTTTGTAAATACCAAGGTGAGGCTCTTCACTGGTTCTGTATGATCCTG
Organism: Brachionichthys hirsutus; assembly: GCF_040956055.1. NCBI lineage: Eukaryota > Metazoa > Chordata > Actinopteri > Lophiiformes > Brachionichthyidae > Brachionichthys > Brachionichthys hirsutus. The sequence goes on from NC_090907.1 coordinate 3,908,966, forward strand.
AAATGGTTCTTCTGCAGTGGCACCTCATGGACACCAGGGGGAAGCAGATTATGTCCTGCGTGTGTGTGTGTGTGTGTGTGTGTGAACAGTCAGTAGTGACAGGAGAAGGGTTTTGTTTCAATCCTGCAGTGTAGATTAAAATAAAAGTCAGCAGCTCGAACCTTTGACCTCTAATGAAGTTAATAAAGTTATCTTTATCTCTGTATATTATGATGCTAAGTGTGGTAACAATTCTGGAGCATTGCAAAAGCAGAGTTGCAAATAAGGACTGTTAAAAAAAAAACAGGAAGCTGCTACCAACAGCTCTCTAGCATAATTCAAGTCGCTGGATGTCTCGCTGCATCAAACATGACAAACTGTCCTTCACTGCAGCTGCTAAGCTAAACGTGTCAGCGTGCAGCCTGACTGTGTTACACACACAGCAGAGGGAACGCTTTTGGTTCAGTGCTACAGCGAGGATCTGTGATGCTAACGGCGAGTCAGACCGCCTCACTCACAAGTAGTGTTTGCAGCATGTTGCTGTTGAGCTTGTGGAACGGACACCCACATATTTTACCTGTGAAGTGTCAAAAATGCACGACTTTTAGCCCCTTCCATGCAAAGTACCTTCATCTTTCTGTTTAATCTGATGCTCGACGCCAGGAGCGACTATTTAAGTGTTAAAACACACAGAAGTATTAGAAGTAACACAAAATTAACTAAGACTATAGCAACAAGTCAGCCTTTAGATTCAGACAGTTTCTTCACAGCGGTGATCCACGGCTTCCAAACTTACATTACCAAAGTATTTATCCAACAACTCGACATATCTGTGCAGCACCTCGAGGCTCAGCAGCTCGTTATCCTGATCCTCCAGACCGGCACAGAAATACAAACTGGCATACCTGAGGAAGACAAAGGTCAAATGTCACGGCAGCAGCTGCTGCCACAACAGGAAGAAGCCGGACATGCTCTCCTGAAATATAGAGGAAGGCTTTAGGGACAGATAGGACTCAAACCCGGTGTAGATTCTTGCTGTGAGGTGACAGCACTAACCACTACGCCACCGTGAGATGATGCTTCTCCAGCATTTTTTTCCCCAAGTGAACTTTACAGATTTTTTTATGAAAACAGTGGAAGAGTGGAGAATGTGCTTTAAAAAAAAAGAGAGAGAGAGAGAGAGAGAGAGAGAGAGTGCACAAGAAGGAGAGAAAAATAAGTCTACTATCATGAATTCCATTATTACGCCATCGTCGCTGCGAGTGGAGGAGATGAGAAGCCATGTGTTGCATCATCAGTGATCTGGGTCATGCTCTGTAATTAGCTGCCCCCCCCCCCCCCCCTCCGTCTTGCTGTGATCACACAGAATGGGTGTGTGTTGCTGTCTGCATTGTGAAGCATTAGAAAAAGGAGACACACCATAAACACCAAACATTAATAACACAACAATTACATCTCATTTCTGCTCGGCAAACGGATCTGCATCTGGAATCAGACCCCGATGGCAAAACACAGAATTATAGTGTGTACGTTTATCTCACTGGAACACAACAGAGGGCCAAACTCTTCTCCCCACCGCTTGTAAACAATCTTCAGGTCTCGCCACTGGACGAAGTTGCAGGAACGCGGCGAACGGGCCAACACTAACATCATCATGTCCCGGATCACCTTCTTCTTTTCCCGCTCTGTTATTGTCGTGTACCATTTCTGCAGTCGCAGCTTCCCCTGCCGGCTGAACAGCAGCAAGAAGTGGATCTGGAGAGGACACAAACACACGCACACACACACACAATGCAACAGCCCCCCTATACCAGACAGAGTTGCCTGCATCTAAAATGGCAGCAATTAGATTTTACAACTCTAAATGTGAATGAGCATCTCCTGGGAGACACAACACGCCATTAATCCCCACTAAGTGCATGACCACAGTAAAAACAATATGTTTGTTGTGCAAGGGCAATTTATGGGAGCTCTTTGCCCCCAGGGTGCAGCTGCAGTTACACCGGTCCCGCCTGGAAAGCGATAAAGATATGTGAAGTAAGGGAGGACGGGAGAGCGGCGTTAAGTCCAAATGAACAAAGCTGTCGCCATTTTTGTATTTTAAAAAGGAATAAACTGGTAGATTGTTCACATGTGAAGCTCAGAAAGGCTGAAGTTCCATGCGCTGAAACTTTGATACGCCTCACAGACTTTTTCCTTCCTTCTTTGAGCCCTTGATGAACATGAAACACACATCTTTGGCTCTCTGGTCTGCTTTGTGCTGCTCTTCTCCTCCTCTACCATCTCCTTGCAGACTCACAGGAGCATGATGCTATAAAGGCTTGCTAAGTCAATCTGCATTTGTGCTATTGGCTCTATCCATCTGCTATCATTTCATTATATCAGCTGCCGTCTTATAGCAGGAACGTCTCCGCACCAGATCAGCGATTTATCACATATTGTGCATCCAAGCAAGATTATTTTGTGAGAAACCATCTAAATTCTTATTGTATATATATATATATGTTTAATGTTTAAAACATAAACACTGAAACAAAGACCAAACTGATGTTTGGAGATTTGAATTCTGTAACAAATCTTACATAACTTTATTACATACGCCTCACTAATTACTTTAATTCATTGATATTTGGTATACTTAATAGATAATGTCTCTAATAGACTTTTGTGTGAACTATTGATCTTTGATTCAGAACTAAATCACTTGATGACGTTTCTATGGCTTTGACGCGCGGGTCCGTAAGACGCTGGAACACTCACCATCTCTGTCACAGCAGTCTGACAGAATGAACCCGTGAACCTTTACAAGAACCCCCTGTCGCGAAGTCCTTCCAAAAAAACTACCGGGTCTCGTGCGTGTTCAGGTGCGGCGATATGGATCATCTTCCCAGAAATCAGTGCGCGCGGCGCTCACCTTCTCCAGAGCCGCGCCCCGCTGCGCTCCAGCGGCGCATTGGCGGCAGGTGATTCAGGGAAGAGCGAGGAGTGACGTGACGGGATGTCTATTTAAATACTGTACATTATAGGAACACAGAGGTTGTTCATCTGCCAGAATAAATGTTTGCATAGTTTTAATAATAGTACAAAGCACAAATTACATATAAGAAAACAATATAGGAGCCCAATATATGAAAGTGATATTTCACATATGGCTTTGGAGAAGTCGATACGACGCACGCTGGCCTCCGGCCAGCGGGTGGCCGGCGGAGTTGTCGCCTCCTGATATTAATTCAGCGGAGCTCCACGTGGTTTGGTCCGGGCGCGTAAAAGCGGAGCCGCGATAGAGCGCGCAGCGCAGCGCAGCGAGAAGCTCCGAGGGCGACAGCATGTCTCTGTACCGCAACTCAGCCTGGTTCCTAAAGGGAGTGACCGAGTTCACCAGGTAAGAGCAGCTTCACCTGCCGACACCTCCTCCCTATAGTGTGTGTGTGTGTGTGTGTGTGTAGTAAGAACTCCTCCTTAATTGGATTTACACCGTCCACTGATCTGGATCATCATCCAAAGGTTCTTAAATTGTTCTTGTTATCTTTATACACCAACCATGAAAAGTAAAAGTGAATCAGAGTGGATGTGTGTTTGTAACAGATTTTTTTTTTGGGGGGGG